>NW_007253589.1:70458-70854 GCF_000164805.1 Carlito syrichta | reverse complement strand
CCCAGGAGTTGTTTAGCATCATGCTGTTTAGTGTCCATGTCTTGTGGGTTTTGGGGGGACCTTGTTGGTGTTGATGTTTATTTTTATTCCACTGTGGTCCGAGAAGGTACATGGCACAATTTCGGTCCTTTTAAATTTGCTTATTCTTGATTCATGGCTAATTATGTGGTCGATCTTAGAATACATTCCATTTGGTGATGAGTATAATATGTGTTCTGTGGTCTTTGGATGGACTGTTTTGTAGGTATCAATTAAGTCCATTTGGTCCAGAGTCACATTGAGGTTCCGGATCTCCTTGCTGATTTTTTGTCCTGATGATTGTCTAGGGTTGTGAGTGGGATATTAAAGTCCCCAGTTGTGATGGTGCTGGAGTCAATATCTTTCTTTAATTTTCCT
>NW_007253589.1:0-70438 GCF_000164805.1 Carlito syrichta | reverse complement strand
ACTACATTTATGGTTTTACAAATATGACCCAGCCTTGCATGCCAGGAATGAAGCATACTTGGTCATGATGGATGATTTTTGAGATGTATTGCTGAATCCTGTTTGCTAGGATCTTGTTGAGAATTTTAGCATCTATGTTCATCAAAGATATTGGCCTGTAGTTCTCTTTTTTCGTTGGATCTTTACCTGGCTTGGGTATCAATGTGATGTTGGCTTCGTAAAATGATTTGGGGAGAGTTCCATCTTTTTCAATCGCCTGGAATACCTTCAGTAGGATTGGTATCAGCTCCTCCTTAAATGTCTTGTAGAATTCTGCTGGAAAGCCATCTGGACCAGGGCTTTTTTTTGTAGGTAGTTTTCTTATTACATAGTCAATTTCCTTGGTTGTTATTGGCCTATTTAGGGTCTCAATTTCTTCTTGTTCCAACCTAGGTAGGTTGTGTGATGTCAGAAAGTCCTCCATTTCCTTAAGGTTTTCAAGTTTGTTTCCATACAAGTGTACATAGTAGTCTCTAATGATCTTTTGTATTTCTTCATGGTCAGATGTGACTTCATCTTTTGTGTTTCTGATTGTGCTTATTTGGGTTTTTTCTCATTTTTTCTTGGTCCGTCTAGCTAGGGGACCATCGATCTTGTTTATCCTTTTGAAGAACCATCTTTTTGTTTCAATGAATTTTTTGTATTATCTTTTTGTCTTCTATGTGCTAGATTTGGGCTTTTATTTTGGTGATCTGGATTCTTCTGCTGAAATTAGGGTTTTTGTGGTCTTGCTTTTCCAGCTTCCTTAGGTGGCTTTTTAGGTTGTTTATTTGTGTTCCTTCCATTTTCTTCATGTGTGTTTGTAGGCATATAAATTCCACTCTTACTACAGCTTTTAAGGCATCCCAGAGATTTTGGTAAGATGTTTCTTCCTTTTCATTTGTTTCCATATATCTTTTGATCTATGTTTTGATTTCATCATTGACCCAGGAGTTGTTTAGCATCATGCTGTTTAGTGTCCATGTTTTTGTGGGTTTGGGGGGGACTTTGTTGGTGTCAATATTTATTTTTATTCCACTGTGGTCCGAGAACCTTCCCTTTCCCATACACTTTTTTAGATACACAATCCACAATCCAGTCTCAGTCAACTGGAGCAACACACACACACACACACACACACACACACACACACTCTCAAACACAGGCCATAGTGATTGATGCAGAACAAGCACATGACCTAAGCCAAGGACTCCTGCTGCTTCTCCCTTTCCATGGGTTTGCTAAGTTGGTAGAACTATCTAAGAAGCTGCTGGTATCTGGCAATCATCTTTGCCACAGTCATCCTATGGTACAGTCTCTCCTATGGAAAGTCACATATAGGAAAGCAGGATGTGAGTGGAAATACTCTCATTACACATTACTCATAGAAATACTCTCATACACATTGCTCATAACAGTCTGAACATCTAGCTGGATGCAGTGGGCATGAGGCAAGACTCCAACACTAGCCTTCCTTCACAGGTGAACCTGGGTATTTTTTGTTTTGTTTTGTTTTTGTTATATTCCTGTCCAATGCATTGGAAGAGTCCTGACCAATATATCCCTTTACCAGGCCGTTTCACCCATCTGAAATGCTATGACCTCCATGTTCCACATATCAGAAATCTTATTCCCCAAGACCAGGTTCAAATGTCATCTCCACTATTAAGTCTAGCTTTATCCCAATCATAATTATCATCTTCTTTCTCCTTCTATATTTTTTGGAGTAGTGGTTAAAGCAATCTGCCTTGAATTAGAGTTGATATTTAGCATTATCCCATCTGGCTCTTGAATAATTTTGGGTCACTTTTTCTCCACTTTTTTCATATATAGCTTTATTAAAGAGTCTTGTAATACAGTCCAAACTCACTCAAATGCTCTCAAAATTTGTATGTTACCAAGCTCATGTATAAAATACGGTGATCCTTTCCCAGGGTTCACAATGCCCATCCACAAAAATTTTCCAGGTATAAAATGTTTCTATTCTCACATGATCACTGTTCACTCAATAGAAAGAAGCTAAGGCACAAAGAAGCAGAATGTTTCAAGGCAAAGGCATGATATATTTGCTTCAGAAAATTTAACTACTAAAAGTTTTCAATACAAACTATCCCACTGAAAAAACGATCATGTATTTTGAATCCCTAAAACTTCCAAATGCAAATCCTACAAAAATCCAGCACAGCCTGTGAAACTATATAGTAGTTTCAGTGAACTATACAGTGTAGAAGATAGATAACACACACACACAGTTATGACAAATGCAGAAAGGAACACTTACTTAAGACAGTCCCCCAAATTGCCTAAATAACAATAACTGGCATTTAGTATGTCCTTAGTATGAGCCAGGAAGTATTCTAAGCTTTTTATATGCTTTACCTTGTTTAATCCTGGTAACAACCATAGTATATGGATACTATTATTATTCTCATTTAACAGATGAGGAGACTCAAAGAGGTTAAGAAATTTGATAAGTAATAAGTATTGAACCCAGGCAGTATGATTCTGGAACCTGTTCTCAATCACTGAATTTCCTTTTTAGAGTAACCAAGTGATGTCCCATCCCATATCTGTCCCAAAAGGGATGAGACTAGAAAGAAAAAGTCAAGCTAAGGCTCACTTAACATTCCCATATTTCTAGCTAATTACCAGGAATTCTGGATGTCTACTCTTACCTCAAATTTAACCGTTTCAACCCAAACATCATTTTTACCTTTACCCAGGCCTATTTCCCCTCCCAATTTTCACATTTCAGTGAATTCTCCTAGTCATCTAATTTTAAAATTTTATGCTCGTCTTTGGCCTCTCTCTCTTTTAAATTCCATACATATCCACTTACAAAGTTCTGAATATTCTTCCTCAGATGCATCCTTTCTTTTTTTCTTTTCTTTTCTTTTTTTTTTTGAGTTGGAGTCTCACTCTGTCACCCAGACTAGAGTGCAGTGGCTGCTCCCAGCCACCGCAGCCTCGACCTGCTGGGCTCCGGCGATCCTTCCACCTCAGCCTTCCGAGTAGCCGGAATTACAGGCACGTGCTACCACGCCCGGCTGATTTTTTAATTTTTTGTAGAGATGAGGTCTCACTGCCCAGGTGGGTCTCGAACCCGCGGGCTCAGGCAATCCACTCACCTCAGCCTCCCAAAGGTGTGGGATTACAGGCTGAGCCACTGATCCTGGCTATCCTTTCTTTTACAGTTTCATTATCCCTATCCTGATCTGGTCTCTGGTCTCTTCACGTCTAGCTCAACAGAATGGCCTCTTTATCTTACAGACTAAAGGTTTAATCCCTTTCAATCCATTTATATGCATAACTAGTTAAATCTGTCTGAAATACCATAATACTTTTCATAATGCATCACTTTCCTCTTGCTTAAAAACTAAAATGGATATTCATTTTGCTTACTGAATCAACTCCTTATAAGACCATTTAAAGCCTTCATTACTTGGCTTCTACCTCACCTAATGTAACAACATTCTTTTCAAATAAGTGGAAACCAATTCATAATAGTAGTGCCTATGTCAGAATAACTCCGTGGCAGAATAAGGACCTGAAGCCAGAGCCAAAGTTTTATACATGCCACCCTGTCAATTGTCATTTCTCACTCCTCTACAGCCTTTCTCAGTCATGTAGTCTTTCCACAGTTCCTCAAACTATGCTCATTTCCAGCTCCATTTCCATTTGTCCCTCATTCCCTCAACTTATCTGGAAAGCACTCTTCCTTCGACTCAACTCATTAAAATTCTATCTATCCTTACTATGTTCTAGTTCAGTATCCAACTTCTTCCATAAAACATCCATCCACTGATACCAGTTTGCAACAGTTTCTTCCTTTTCTGACCTCTTAGAGTATTTATTGTCAAGGTTATACATTTCTGTATTTGAACAAAGTTGATAAGGTTTTCTACTGTTAGATAGGCATACCCTTGTACCCCAAATAAGACTGCAATTCGTTTAGAGGAAGGAATCGTTCTTTTCTGTTGTTTATGGCTAGTATTCACTCTAAGTGAATAAATCTAAGGCTTGTTTAATATACTTATTTGGACTACCTTTGACTGTGGCTAGTAGGCTCACATCCTCCTCAAGCAAAAATCTAACAAATCAGTTATGAAAATGTTTTAGGATAAAGCTGCTGCTTGGTATCTGTTAAAAAAAAGCATAGACCAAGCAACAATCTCTTTTCCTAAAGTCTGCTTAAAATTCTTTTTGATTGTTTTTTTAAAAATAAAGGTTTGAGCCCGGCATGATGGTGCATGCCTATAGTACCAGCTACTCAGGAGGCTAAGGCAGGAGGATTGCTTGAGCCCAGGAGTTCAAAGTCAGCCTACGCAACATAGCAAGGCTTCATCTCGGAAAAAAAAAAATGTTAGTCAATTAATAATAAAGCCTTAATAACATGGGTAATCAAGAAAGAGTATCTTTAGTGGACCAGAAACTTTGAGTGATTCCTAGCAACTAGAAAGCAGATGAGATTGTAGTGATGAAAACAGGGCAGAAGATACCAAAGTCCAGGAGGATGGCAAGGAGAAATAAGTGCTAGTTTTCACAAAGGAGCCTCATTAAAGAACTGTGATCAAAGTAGCCAGAAGCCTTGGGTCCATCCTCAAAAGCAGCTGGCAGTAAAAGCTTTGTGTGTTAGGGTTAAATCCTGAACTCAACTCTCTAAACAAAGTGATCTCTCAGTAAGCGGGGTATCAGATAACTCCAAACTGCCCCACCACCATGCCAAAAAAAGGATGGAGATGGTCAAAAACCTGTAACTAGGAATGAAATAAAAGTATTCAACATCCCCCTGAGTAATGCCCTACTTATTTTGGCAATTGTTGGGGTACTAGTCTGCTTCTTCCCTCCTCACTAAAATGACTTGAGGGCAAGTTGCCAAATTACTCACAACCCCCAGTCAGACTTCCCATTCAAAGGAAAAGCCTTTCGGGACAACAGACAAGCAAAGGCAAAAGAATTGCACACAAACGACCTGCAAAATTTGACCAGGTCCTTCAGGAATAAATATGAATCGCTAACCAGAGCTCTCCAGATATTTGAGAAAAACCAATTGCATGAAAGAAAAGAACCAGTGTTTAAAATCTAACTTGTAGTCAGCTCAGAGTTAGAGACTCAAATATAAATTTTACAGACCTTCACAATGTAAGAATAAAGTAATTAAAACTGGAATTGAAGAGAAGGAAGAGAAATAGAAAGAAGGCTGGGTGCACTAATCTCATCATAATTTAAAACAAGGAATCAATACGCACTGTCTGAAGTTGGCACAGTACAAAAGAAGAAGAATATTATCTAAGTCAAAAGAAAACACAAAAAGAACTAAAAATAAAATAAAATATTGGGAGGCAGAAGTGGAAGAGGAGGTTTAAAGAACCATTCATCATTGAGGAAGTCAAGAGATACCATTTATAGTTGATCAAATAAGAACTATAAGTGTAATATATGAAGTTATTATGGTAACTACAGAAGAACCTGTAACAAATGGCTAACTCTAGTGGGTAGTTTTAGGGTAGGGTAAGGAAGAAAAGAAAGCTTTTACTTTTTATTACATATCCTTCTTTTTTTGTTTGTTTGTTTTACTACATGCATGTCTCTTATAATTAAAAAAACAAAAACTAGTCTAGGCACAAGGGCTCACATCTGTAATCCCAGCCTTTTAGGAGGCTAAGAAGGGAGGGTCTCATGAAGCCAGGAGTTCAAGACTAGTCTGGACAATATGGCAAGACCTGGTTAAACAAATAAAATAAATTAGTCAGGTGTGGTGGTACATGCCTATAGTCCTCTGGAGGTTGAGGCAGGAGAATCACTTGAACCCAGGAATTTGAGGTTACAGTGAGCTAGGATCTCAGCATCCGCACTCCAGTCTGGGTGACAGAGTGAGACCCTATCTCTAAAACATAAAATAAAAAATAAAATAACTAGTCTAATTTTTTAAAATAGTATTGCATAGAAAGTACAAAGAAGTTGAGCTTTGCTACTTAAGAGTTAGATATCCAAAAACATGGAACCAACCCAGGTACCTACTGACAGTGGACTAGGTTAAGAAAATGTGGCACATATATGCCATGGAATACTATGCAGCCATAAAAAAAGAACAAAGTTTTGTTCCTTTTGCATTTGCAGCAACGTGGATGCAGCTGGAAGCTATCATTCTAAACGAATTATCACAAAAACAGAAAACTGAATACCAGTATGCTTACTCATAAGAGGATACTAAACACTGGGCCCACACAGGCACAAGGATGGGAACAACAGACACTGGACATTGCTAAAGGGGAGAGGAAGGGAGGGAGAATAAGGGATGCAAAACCATCCTTGGGTACCATGCTCACCATTGGGGAGGGGTTTGGGGGAAGGGGAGAGGACTCAGAAGCCCAAACCTCACCTTCACACAACATACCTATGTAACAAATCTTCTCATGTACCCCCCAAATTCTAAAATTTAAAAAGATAATAAAAACAAAAAATATGTTTTTAAAAAAAGAGTCGAATATTCTGATCAAAAAACCTAAACGCCTCTCCATCTCAGTTTTGTCAATTCAAAAAGAAGGAAAATGTCTCCCTCGTGGGGAAGTTTTAAGCAGACTAAAGGAAATACGTACGTGAAAGAATCTGGCACACAGTGCCAAACTTATTTCTCAGAAAATATTAATTAAAAATTGTTTAATCCTTCTTCCTTCCTTGAAGATACTACCCCAACCACCAGCACAGCCACTTCCAGGTTATATTTCTCAAAGGAAGGAAGCTCTCTTTGGGATCCTGTTCCAGGATGGCATGCCTTCCTCTAAGATCTAACTGGTCATTCTACTGTCTTAAAGAATCTTTGCCCTTTGATTTTTAAATTCTAAACTCACACTTTGGCTCAGTTTGCAAACAGGAGGCTTAACTGAAAACAGGAAGTGTACATTGTGACTTTTCCAAACTGAAATGACTGCAGACCAAATCCACATGTATGCAGAACAGAGATAGCCTGTTATGAGCCTAGATCTTACCAGAGATGGTGCTTGGCAATAACCAGAACATCTTGACCACTGGCCTAGTGCTGATATCTAAAGATCTGAGTAGGGATTGGACTCCCTTGGGTTAAGACATTGCCCCTATTAACATGTAAATATTCCTAGGAGTAATTTGTCAGAGTCTTCCCAATGTACTTAATGGAGAGTTTGATTTGAGAAGGAGACTCAGGAAATAGGTTAAAAAATGGAACTACCCCCAGACAGCAACCTCAGGAAGGAAGCCATAATATATTTCCTGTACAGCCAAGGAAGCCATAATATATGGTGCAAAGTGACCAAAAAATAGTGCTAGAAGTGGAGGTACCTGGCCACACAGATTTTTTTTTTTCCTATTTCAAGGAGTTGCCTGGTGCAATGAAATTATTTCACACATTTGCACATACAGCCCCTCAGGTGTAACTGCATCATCTGGCTCACCCTTCTTTTTAGCTACAATGGGCAATATGATAAATGTGTCTAGAACAGAGCTTCTCAACATTAATATGTACATGGGGATCTTGTTAAAATGCTGATTCAGACACAGTAGGCCTTGGGTGGGAACAGAGATTTGGCATTTCTAACAAGCTCCCAGATGATACTGATGTTGATGGTCTGCTAACCATACTTTGAGTAGGAAGAAGCTAGAAAATCACTTCCTTTTCAGTATAGTATCCACGACTCTAACCCAGGCTTATATCAATACCTCCTAAAGCAAAGCACAGTATGCTAGCTGAAAAAGAGGGAAAATGTGATGGTTTTGAGAGCAGAGCATGGTCCTTGGAATTGACAAACAAGAATTCACATTCCAGTCTGCCACTGAGTAGCTAGGTATATGTCCTTGGGCAAATTACTTAACCTCTCCATCCCTAAGTTTGCTCAATGATCAAATAGTGATAGTAATATTTACCTCACAGAGATACTTTCAAGAGTTAAAATAAGCAATGTAGCATTTAGCTGGCTACCTCCATTTGATTGTTTCTATGTCATAATTCAACCTACATTTAACTGCCAGGACAATGTCTCTCAAATTTGCATTTATCACATCACCATACTGCTTCCAGGATTTCTTAGTGACTACCGAATCAAAGGCAAAGCCCCTTACTTAGCTTGGCATTCAGCTTCTACTACAAACCACACACCTACCTCCAAGACCCCCTCCACTCCTTCCTATTCAGCATCACCTCTGGTCATAACCTCTGAAACTTATCTTCTCCAGGCAAATCACCTCACCGCCACCATTAAATTGACTAATTCTGAAATGTGGACACAAACATTTAGTGTTCTAGGGAATTTCTAAAGCAATCACCTGGTACAAAATCTTCATTTCACAAACCAGAAGATAAAAATACAAAAATGCTAAGTGACTTGTCCTTGACCACAAACTTATTATCAATGAGAATGAAAACCTGGTTCCTGAATTTTTACTCCAAAAGTTTATTTCAGTCTGTTTTTCTACTCTCTGGAGAAAGCCTCAAGACCCACCCAAAACCCACTTAAATAAAAGAGCTTCCCTCCACACTTTACTTCATGTTCTCTCAGAATTTAGGCATAAAGTTTATGCTCTGGCTTATTTGACATGATGTGATGCTAAAACACACGACTGACCCAGTCAATAAATCAGGGAGTAAAATCAATGACACCAATTATTTGTCTTGGTATAGACCAAATCAATAGAATACAGTAGCACATAATGTTTATTATTTTTGGAATCTGCCTTACTGTAACTTCAATTGCTAGTTACCTTATTTTAGGCGATTATCTTCTCTTTCCAGCTAGATTTCATACATCTTAAAAATACAAACTTTATCTTATTCACTTTTGAATCTCTCATTGCCCTATTCACGTATCATGCTTCCTTCTTCAGGCATTGTGTAAGTAATTGTTAATTTACTGAATTAAAAATGCATTCTTTTTCATAATATTGAGCTGTATTACTTTCAAAATTTATTTGCAATCTTTTTTGTTTAGCCCACTCACTTTGTTATTGTACTAAGTGTTCACTCTGTGTTATTCTGACATATTTTTCCATTCAATAGCATAAAAACTTGAAAAGATGATTCTCAACGGCTATGTGTATTCATTTACTCAAATATTTCTTTGTATCACAAAAATATTTCACGTGTGCACTTTATATTCCCAATCTATGTATATCTTGAGGATTAAAAACATGTCCTCTACTTTTTATCATTTCCCCAACTATAATTCCCTTCCTTCTACCAAAATACTTGAATCCGTGCTATACACAAAACAGAATGACTAAAATAATCATCGTTCGTATACTGCTAAAACATATACAAAACAAGCTAGCAATTTGGTATGTTGAAATAACAAAAAAAACCTTTAGAAACAAAAATGCAATAATAATATATGTCATATATGCAAAAATATGTCAAATTCTCAGAATAAAAAGCAAAAATATAGTTTTAAGTATCAAAAATATCATACTATAGTAGAAAAACACTCACCCTAAAGGCTAAGTTATTGAAACTCTTTTTTTTTCTAGTTTTAAACATTGTTTCATATTCTACTGATATCCAGAGAAAAGTAAAACATCTATTGCTTGACTTCTACAAAAACTGATTAGCGGTATACCTAATTTTACAGAAAAGATATCTTCCTCAAAAGTTTGATACACTAAATTTATGTGTGTGCACATGGACGGATTTATATCTAAGCCTGCTTGAGATGCACTGTGAGAACTCATTATTTATAGGCATCCTGAAGATGATCCTTTTGAAAGAAATTCTTTGGAAAAAGCAATTTACATGCTTTATAAATCCAAATTTTTATACGTTGGATTTTTCTAAAAAGAAAAGTATACCAAAAAAAGAAAAAGCATTTTAATCGTATAAATTATTATCAAAACAGCTTAGCCTTTTTCTTAATCCCCATACCTTAAAAAAGAACTTCATTCTTTAAAAATAGTTTTTCAAATAAACCTATGTCCTTGAAATGCCGACAGTCTATCAGTAACCTATGTTATTTGGGAATTTTTAGTTAGGAAGATACCAGGACAACAAATGACTGTTTAATATCTGAAGCTTCATTTTAGCCTTCCTGTATTCATACCCTTGAGGTTCCAGATTTTTATCCACAAAGTGATTATAGCCTAGGACTGAATCAGATTTGTTACAAATGTCCACTGGGATCCTTCGACCTATCATCGACGGGCAGAGCCAATATATGTCTTCTAGCTCACTGAATCCTTTCACTTTACCTCAGGGACTTTCTACAATGCTCCGTGGTTAGAAGCTTTCTTTCACAAATGACAAAAATGAATGAAAAATGATTTCAGAATAGAAAAATGGAAACCCAAGTCATTATATAGTGTCTAAATGCTACCCTACATCTACCTCCTTAGTGTCCAAACATTCTAACATGTGTACAATAAGGGATATTCTTTAAGGTTTTAAGTATCATTATCTCTAATTTTACCTGATTACTGACATGCACCATTTATATTAAAACTCCAATACATTCAACCACACAATAGCATGAAAATTCTAACAGTGATCCACAATAGTCTTGAAATCATTATTTTTTTAGTTTTCCAGAAAAATAAAGCATAAAGTCAATAAAATGAAATTTCTGATAAGTATTCATTTTTGTAAATACTGCAACACTAAAATGAAACTATAACAGCAGTTATATAACAATTTATAAATAAAATACAGACTCTTACTCTTTTCCCTAAAAGGTAATTTAGCATGTCATTTTCTCCTTTTTTGCTATTGGTCCCAAAATGTATTTCTTCTAAAAAATATATATATATATAAAACATAAAGAGTGTTTACAAAGTACACTTTTATGCTACAAGCTATATAAAAACCTGTCAACATTCATGTTGCAATTCTAGTCATCAATAAGGTACTTTTTTTTCAATGTACCACTCAAAAATCAATTATATCAACTCTTTTGTATAGAGAAGCAGCACACCTTTCTGGCAACTAGTATTAATGAGTAGACATCACTATAGAATCTCCATCTGTTTCTCTGACAAAGCTGTGGCTACTCTAGTCTCTCATTGAAATTCCATTAATCTGGTGTTCCAAGGTCCAATGCGAAAATCAAAACTCCATCTAACCCTTTATCAGCTCACAATAACCTACAAGTGAACTCTGCCTGTTAGCATGCAGCAAGTTATGATTTTGCTATCAATCAGACAGTTAGCCAATAAAAAAAAAAAAAGGCAGGCTGGAAACAGCATGTCTGGCAGGGTTTGGTGACTTTGTTTTTGTTTTCTGTTTTCATCCACATTCAATTTCTATAGGGTGTCTGGACCTTGTGAAATTATGCATTATTCTCCTTGGCTGTGATTTAATTGCTACCAGCAATCAAGTCGAAGCATCACTGAAGTGTGCTTGAATTTCATTAGAAGATATAACTTATGCTACTTTCCTACAGTACCTAATAAACCATAAAGAAACCAAAACACATATGGCTTGAGGGAATAACTAGAAAATTAGGTGGCCATTTGGGAACCGAGTGAACTTTTGAACCAGAGGAACAGAGAAAAAGAAATATTAAAGCGAAAGACAGACTTAGAATGCACATAGAGATGTGCAGGTTTGACCTTTTCAGTACTCTGAAAATTACATTAGCATTATGAAAAATACATATCATGTTTAGAGTTTATAATCCATCAAAGTTCAGATACTTTGTTAGTGCCTACCATAAGGTAAAAGTCAAAAGGACAAAACAACAATCTGATTTGACAAAAGGCCTTTTGGTGACCTGTGCTAATTTGGTTATCCTTATTGTTAAATGCATTATCTTTTTTATAATTAATATATCATTAGACTGAAGTCACATAATGAAGGAAAATTTATTCAGCAAAGGAAGGGGAATGCACACAAACTCTAAGTTGCAGGGAGGAACACTGATATAATGAGATGATATTCTACAGTGAAAATAAAAAGTCCAAGTGAATGTCTGAAAATTATTTTATAACATTCTTAGAAGAAAATGTAAAACTATAAAAACAGTATTATTTATATATCAACAGTGAATAATACTAAAGATTAAATTTTATGCTGCTCAAGAATTGCTTAAACACTAATGAATACGCACTAATATGTAATTTTAAAATTGATGCAATACATAAATATTAATAAATTATATGTAAGTATCAACAAGATAAACTTTGAACATATCTTTTTCATGATAGTATTTTCTATATATTAGTTATGAAAACATATGATAAATTATTCACTTTTTAAAAAGAAAACATAAGAATCATGTACCTACACTATCATTTAATAACAACTCACTTTTCTAACAAATTACTAGAGGACTTTTGGCTCTCAAAGATATTTAATTGTTGAATTTTTTTAATTTGCAATTTTTAAAGAATACATACAACACTCCCCTGTGTATCAAAATGTTTGCACCACTTTGAGAAATTCTGAGGATATATGTATATTCCGTGTGCATATACATTCTCTTTAGTATAAATATTCTGTCTCTGTATGTATTTTAAAAAGGCACACATACTTATTCATATCTACCAATGTTTTACAGAGACTTATATAAAACAACTATAATATGTCTGAAAAGTAGAACTTAAATAATTTATTGTTTGAAAATATTATTTCATTAATTATAAAACATTTTCTGGTAGAAATGCTTTTGAAGATGAGGTTAGAAAGGGTAATGTCTGGATAATATGTGTGAGTGAAGAGAAATATGTACCTTTCTAAAAGATAGAAAGTGAATATAAAAGAAAAAAATCACTTCCTTTAAAAATAGAAATTAAATGTTTACCAAAGTATAAAATTTTAACATAAAATAGATATGATTATTATTGCCTTCCTTTGTACAAAGTTCTTGATATAAAAAAGATTGTTTTGTACTGAATAAGTGGTTAGAATGTTTATCACTTATGCATGTACTTGACTTATCCCTGTTCTGCAATAGACATAATTTTATACCTCATAAAAGCAATTTATGTTTCCAAAGGGAATAATCTGGATAACATAAAATGTGAAGTGCTCTGTTGCAGGAAGCATATTTTCACTCAGCAATTGTATTTAGAGATGGAACCGCACAGTTTGATCATCATATAGTGGCAGAAGGCATCATTCATTTCTATGTCTGTGAAACTTTGAGTGCCACAAATTAATATGTATGGCTAATTTATCGATACACATTCTTAATTTATAAGTATATCACCCTTATAAGGTTTCTATAATACAGATGCACTCAACAACTGTAACAGAGAAAGCACATGCTACACTAAAAACAAGTTTCACAACTTTGGTAACACTCAATGTCTTTCAGAAATTACTAGATATAAACAATCAATTTTATTACTAATTCAGTTAATACAAAACACTATAATATTACTGCATAATATGGGGCATTTTTAAGTGACAGTCAGAAAAATGAAAATGTGTATTAAAAGAAGCATATGATAAAAACCTGTCTCAACATGAGAAGCCAAATGTAGAAATAATTAATTTAATATTTTATGAACTCATTTTATATAAAGTTTTCAGAAAAAATAGATCAAAACCTTTTTCATTATTTATAATATAAATAATACAAGTCATTAAGTAGCACAATAAAATTAAGCAAGAATCTGATAATATTAAATTAACAAACAAATTGTTACTCGTAATATTCATATAATGATACAAGCACTCTCCTAAAAATTTTAGTAAGGAAAATGTTCTAGGAAAAGCAACTATACACTTAGGAAAACCTCACTAGAACCACTAGAGAGAGCTCTTCTGTTCCTTAAAAGGTTTTGGTAAAGGTAAGTTAACTGAAGCCCCTATGTTTACCTGCTTTCTAATAAGACCACCACCTCTACACATAGCATTGTTTTGTGTGCAAGTTTCAAGAGGTATGTTCTATGACAGACTATCACATACCATCCGAAGGAGCGTCATCATCCTTATCATATCGTTCTGAGGCTAATGAAATAGTGTCTGGAGGCCCAGCAAAAGGGTCATCATATTCGTCCCCATCCTCTGTATCACCTGTTTCAAAAAAAAAAATCAGAAAAATGCTATTTATAATTTAGTCATTTAAAATAATGTTACTTTGTTAGAAGAGGTAAATTTTACTATTAAATTCAGTCATTGTCATGGAAAAACAAAGAAAATTTTGAACTAAGTAAAAACAGGTCCTAGGTTAGTTTATACTCATTGTAATTTAGATATAGTAAGAGCTTTTGAAGGTCAGTATACAACTGCTTATTTGTGATACAAAAGGATACAGTCCCAAAATTATGGTGTCTCCACAAAAAAGAATTCAAAAAGTAGAAGCAGGGTAAAACAAGTGTGTATCCAATCAAACAAAACCAAAGTAACAACAACAAGAAGAAGCACAACAGAGAAAATAATTCAAGTAATTCTATTTACCTAATCAATAATTTGAGAAATTAATAGCTTGAAGCAATTATGAATATTGTGCTTTCATTTAAAAATCACAGGATTATATTAGAGTAAATTAAAAATATTCAGGTGCATTCAGTTCCAGAGTAAGAATCCTTTACCAGAAAAAATGCTTTCAAATTCATATAATCTTTTTAAATTCAAAGAAGGTAATTTACAAACTAGGCCCTTCCAGTTTCATACCCTGGCATGTTACCTTTTTAAAAAAAGTTTTCTGGCCGGTTTCCTACTTGATTTTTCAAATCCTACATTTGTTTTATTTGTTCATTTATTTTTAGGTCATTTAATCTTCACAAGATCTTGCAGTTTGAATTTTTTCCATATACTCATTTGAAATATTTTTTTTAATTGAGATATTTGCTAAACTAAATGTATGCTTAATACTATATCAAATACTTAATTGTTAACCATTCAAGTTGCCTGAAAAAAAACAGCCACCTCAGCAATTACCCAAAAGCACAGTGAAAATCCTCACAGGAACTCCCAAAAAAACCTACATTATTTTTAAACCCCAGTTCCTGTGCAGATCCAGATTAAAACTACTAGTTTCTCCAAAAGGATATCTGTATCCTCTGACAGCCATCTAGTGTCTGTCACCCTATTTATCACTAAATTTTTATAGAGGAAATAGCTTCTTACAAGATAGCACTGCCAAAAAATGATTTAAAAACTAAATATTCCTCTCCACTTTCTTATAATTTGGCCATTTTGTGAGCAACTGTCATCCTTATCCTAAAAAAGGAAAGATAGAAACAATTCTCATTAAGACAACAAGGGCAGAACATAGAGATGTCCATTTTGTCATCCTCTGTCACTGGGTGCCACTAAATATGAAGTTTCTTCCATTAAAATTCTAAGGAATACAGCTAAGTATGGTGGCTCATACCTTTAATCCTAGCACTTTGGGAGGCCGAGGTGGGAGAATCGCTTGAGCCCGGGAGTTTGAGAGCAGCCTGGGCAACACAGTGAGACCACATCTCTACCAAAAATTTAAAAATTAGCTGGGTATGATGGCATGTGCCTGTAGTCCCAGTTACTCGAGAGGCTGAGGTAGAAGGATCACCTGAGCCCAAGGCTGCAGTGAGCATGAACATAGCACTGCACTTTACAGCCTGGGTGACAGAGTGAGACTCCAACACAAAAAATAAAATAAAATTCTAAAGAACACATATACACACTACTCATTCTTCAGATCTTAATTTATCTTTCTTTCAAAATGTTCAAAGTACTTTTCAGAACATTCAGTGATCCCTTACAATATTTCTCTTATGAAAGGAAGAGTGCTATGCCAGGCACGATGGCTCACATTTATAATCCTGGCTACTCAGGAGGCTAAGGTGAGAGGATTGCTTGAGGCCAGGAGTTTGAGATCAGCCTGGGCAACATAAACATGTAATCTATAAAATAATTTTTTTTTAATTAGCTGGGCATGGTGGTATATGCCAGTAGTCCTAGCTATTCTGGAGGTTGAGGTAAGAGGATTGCTTGAGCCCGGAGTTTGAGGCTGCAGTGAGCTATGATAGTGCCACTGCATTCCAGTATGGGCAACAGAGCAAGAACTCCTCTCTAAAATAATAAAAATAAGTAAATAAATAAAAGAAGAGGGCCTTGATTTCAAATATAAGGTAAGTAGGAATTTCACAAAGTTTTAGTAAAAATATTTTGAACATGCTGTGACAGTTCGTGGAATATGCAGCAGAGACTAAGAAATGCTCAATCTTAGTTGCTAGACTTTTCATATTCTTAATGAAGTAAGAATTCTTATGGTATACATTTTCTAAGGATAGGTCTTACCACACATTTTTAAAAAAATCTTGCTGTAAGAAAGAAGCAAGGATTGGATTAGGATACTTCAAAAACATCACCAGAATTTAGTATGTAGCATTTGATGCTATTATGACTATTTTTTAAAAACTAGTAAAAGTAAAACCAAAGAATATATGGAAAAGATTTTTAAAAACAATAAAATGCTTAGGTTTAAACCTATTAAACTCTGTGGAAATAAAGAGAAAAAGTTAAAACTTAAAAACTTTGAAAATTAGTTATCCTTTGATGAAATCCATTATTATGTATATGTGTGCATATACATCTATATACACATCCATATACACAGATGCACACACCAACCTATATTCAATAAATATATATAACATATATACACACATAGCAAAAGATCATTACGTAAAGCTATAAACTCAACAATATTTAACAAGAGTTAAAAATATTTACTCTACATGAAATTTACACTGACATGTTAAAGACATCTGTGGTTTTTTATTTTTTTTTAAATACTTTTCAGTTAATATATTAACGTGAAATTGTCTTCAACTTTTCCATTCTAATAACTGGAGCTCATTGCAAGCACCGTTTTGTAAAAATCAGTGTGTGCTGCATCATGTGTTCTCATCCAAAAAAAGAAAACAAAATAAAAATCAGTGTGATATTTATACTTATCTAAGATAAAATAAAGTACAGCTACTGGCCTCATTTATTCCTTATTTTTCCCCCAGCATCCTATGAATTAATGCAGAAAGCAAAGAATCTACCCAATAATCTATACAGGGTTATTCCCTTTTTAACCTGTATTAAGTTGAAAGGACATATTTTTCAACAAGGTCTTCTTCATCTTACTATTTATTGTTCCAGTGATGATCCAACCCTCCCCCCCCCTTTTTTTCAATCCACTAAGAGTAAAAGCTGCTGTCTTGCTGTCTTGTAAGAGCTTTAATTGAGCACAGGGGTCGCTGTTGAGTAGTGCAAAGCATTTTTCCTCCCCAGGGGCTATTGTAGCTATACCTGCAAAGACTTCTATAAATTAAAAGGAAAATGTTCAACTTGTGTTGATGTAATAGAAAACTGAACTCCAAATCAACAACGGGCATCAGGTAAACGTATCCAATACAATTTACACACATAATTGAAAGCATTACAGCCTAATCAGACATCTAAAAGAAAAGCGTGCTCAAATGAAATGTCTACAGAATCATTAGTTGGCAGCCATTCTATTACAATCACATATAATGTCAGTGGTGCCTTGAGTCTGTGCCAATGACAACAGCATAAATTTTGCATCTCATTTCTGTGGTCATAAAATTAATGATCAGTTTAAAAATACTTCTTTGTAAAAGTTATTGCCCAAAGAAAAGACATGAATGTGTCCCTGTTATGTACTCACAAGTATAATTATGGGGTTGTTGCTCATTAATACTGTTTCTTGTTTCCCTAGAAAACCATTTGATTTATCCCACAACTTTCAAAAGTTTAATTAACAATACAAAGTTAACAGTCTAGAAGACAATGATCCAAGACTTTCCTCCTATAATTTCAGTCGTAACTTAAATATCACAACAAAATCAAGGTTTAATCATACCACAGCAGCATATTTCTCTGAAAACCAATTTTAAATTTGTAATAGTTGGGTTCAAATCACGATTAGTTGTTCTTTTTTATATGGTTCATCATCAATTAACATTTTCACCAAATGTCTAGAAATGCATACCAACGGCAAGTGAACAGCCATGATCTCTACCACCATTGGAGGTGATTTACCCAATTTGCTGCTTGTTTTTTCAAAACAGCCCTATTTTAAACATGAATCAGGTAAACATTATACAACAGTATACAGATTGAACTTCCCTATTCAAAAAATCTGAAATCCAAAATGCTCTAAAAGCCAAAATTTACTGAATATCAACATGATGCCACAAGAGAAAATTCCACACCATACATTTGCTTTCTGATAGTTCACTGTACACAAACTTTGTTTCATGCACAAAATTGTTTAAAATACTATATAAAATTATCTTTGGGCCATGTGTGTAAGGTGTATATGAAACATAAATGACTTTCATGTTTAGACTTGGGGTCCATCCCCCAAGGTATCTCATTATATATATACAAATGGTCCAAAATGTGAAACCCAAAACTTCTGGTCCCAGGAATTTTGGATAAGAGATACTACTCAACCTGTACCTAAAAATGTGATAACCAGTCCTTCTTACAGAGCATGAAAGATAAACTTGGGGGAAAAATTACTCTAGTGAAAACAAATTAATTTCTAATTCTCTACTGAGTTCACTTGTCCAAACTAATTCTTCAAGTAATAAAATACAGCTAAATATACAGAAGCAAGCATTTAACTTGCCATTTCTTAAGGGAAGTTTAACTCTTAAGGTTCTGAAGGATACAGGTCACCGAAAATAAGAAGATTCTCCTCACAATTCTTCTACAATAGTTGGGCTAATCTTTAGCATGCAAATAGTAAAGACAACTTCTTGTACTAAACTGAGGCAGAGCTTTAAAATAAGGATACTATTTTTCAAGCACTGCCTCTGAAATCTACTTCTGCTACTACGGGACTCCTAATCTCAAACATGCTCAACACATCTATACAAGGCCAGCGGTGGGGGTGGGTGGAGGAAGGAAAAAGCTGTAAATTATTTGCTTAGATTTCATTGTAGAGCTAACTTCCAACAGAAAATATACTAAGTTATGAAGGATTTAAAAGAAAGAAATTAAACATCATTCAAATGTCAGACTTTTCTGCTATTAGGACAAATTAAAATGGATACCTTCTTATCTAACACTCCTGCTACTTTAAAAAAATGTTCAGTCCATTAATAAACTTAAGAAATAATTAGTGAGAAGGTCAAAGGAAACTGCTTCCCAACTAAATCTATGCATACTTACCAATGGAGTCTTAAGAGTAAAATCCATTCAATATTTTTATAGTTAGAGCAAAAAGATTTTAAAGGAGAAAATAAGAGGCTTTAAGTTGTAGTATCTAAAGCAACATATTCACATTTTTTAAAACTGTGGACACCACCACCATTTTACAAATTTGAAAAACATTCTCATGAAATATTTGTTTCATGTTAATATGTATGCCTTCCTTTTAATAATTTATAATTTCCCCCAAATTATCTGAAAACTGAATTTATGAATCAAGATAAATATAAATCTTCTTGACAAATGAAGCTGAACCTATGAATATGCCTTACTATTTATAAACACCTACTATGTGTCATGCACAGGTATTTTCACATTACCTTATTTCACTGACGCATTCTATAAAAAAGTAATCAAACCTAAATCATCACTGAAGAAAAAAGAGACTAATATAAGATCAAGATACAACTATGGGTAAAACTTTTAAAATTATATACTTAATATATACAGTATTTAAAAATTCTAGTTAATAGCCAATAACAGTCTTTACTCAAATAGCAATATATTCTCTCACTGCAAAAATAATTATTTCAAGTCACATTTATGAGAACTATGACCTTGTCATGTGACAGGGAACAATTCTAAAATAATTATACAGCATAATTTCAATGCAAGGAGCCTATATTCAAGAGGATATTTTATAGTACTACGTGATAGTACAACTAGGAAAGTACAGTTCGTTATTTAATCTGTCAAGTACAATACTTTGAAGGATATAAGGAACTCTCTATTCTACATAAAATAGGCAATATTTCAAATGAATAATAGGGACTAGACTAAGCAAGATGCGTTCTAGCTGACTAGATTTAAATCTTTAATAAGTATAAGTAAAATTAAGAAATTTAGAAAACCAAGTGATAATTATTCTAAAGTTGCAATTTGTCAGATCTCTTCAATGGGGAATTTATATAAGGAGATAAGGAGATAAAAGAAGACTCTTGAAAAATTAAAGAAATGAAAAAGTCTGACAATAACAGCTTTCTGTGGAAATAAGTAGAAATAACAAGTGGAAAACTAGTTTAATGCACAAGCTATAATATCTAGGAGCCACTATAATAAGTTTCTATCAATATAAACTATTCTCACAAAAAAAAATGGCAATACAAAAAAAGAACCCTCCTAAGATCTATGCTGCTTAGTGTTTCATCATATCAATTCAATTAATGTTAAGATTGAAATACCTCAAACTGTAAAATCTGTATTACTAAATCTCAGGATGGGAGATTATCTAGAGTATAAGGGAGAGATATGGGATGGAACACAGGAGGGATAATAGACAACTGTGTACATTAAAGAAATTAATAACTGACTTATTGGAAACAAATAAATCTGATTAACTCATTTTATTTAAGAACCCTCTACCTGGTCCTTTTTTCCCCCCAATACTATATTAAAATGGTACTTAACTATCACATTTTTAAAAAGAATAGGTAAATCAAATAGGTTTTTAAAGGTAAAAAGGAGGAAAACAGCTTCTGTTCACTTCTTTGTGACCCTACATTGACCAGAGGAAGCGGGGGAGGGGGAAAGAAAAGAGGGACAAGAAAGAACAGGAAAGCAGCCAACAAGAATTCTGAACAGATCTCCTTGGATGAAGATAATTCAAAATCTCAAGGGAATAATGTAAGGTGGGGAAAAAAGCAGCACCACTAAAACATAAATTGAATTTACTCAATCTGATAATAGAGATCTGATAATAAATTCCTGTTTTTAAAAAGAGATGCACTGAATCATGAATAATTACTATGCAACTATCAGGTCTGTACCCTTTGCCTTGCCTAACAAACCATAGGAATAGTCTTTTTAGAGCAAAACTGAATATACTTTGAGAACACAATGACATAAAATTATTCAGCTTCTCATATTTCTCCAAAGTATACATCTAATTTATCCACAGGCTTACTTTTGAACAGATACTCTTAGTGATTAGTTAACTCAATACAGCAATATTGAACTACAAATGATTTATTCAGAGGAAAATGATTATAGGGAATCTCTGAATTCCACATTATTTGAATACTTATTTTAGGCTCATTTTTCAATTTGTATCAAATGCTATGTAAACTTCTGTTCTCTTTGGAGACAAAGAATCTATCTCAGTAATGTAATTTTAATATCCGCACACCTGAACAAGTTCTAAAATAAAACACCAAAGGGAAGGTTCCTACACTATTCCTAGTCCATATGCAATTATACAATGACTTCATATTACCATGCTTTTTTAGCTTAAAAATGTTTAAATTTACAAATAATTAAACTGCAATGTGAGCTCAATAAATAATCACTGGAGCAAAATAAGCCTTTTAAGAGAGGTAGAATCTGATCGCTAATATTCCTCCATAAATAAAGTACTATATAATAAAAGTTATAACTAAAGTGCATAAATTCATTTCTATACTCAACCCAGCAAAATGTAACATGATTAAACCTATAGTTTGGGATTTATTGTAGAGCACAAAAAATGAATATTTGTAGAGAGCAGGTGTTTTCTGATCGTTTCTGTATTTCTATGTTTAAAATCTTAATACGAAAAACAGTCTCTTCTCATCCTCTTCAACCATGCCAATCTTGATGATTCAATGTGAAAAGGAACTCTGATTTCCTTTTAACTGATTTTAGGTTTGTATGGCTAGATGTTTGGTTCATTGAAGCTGTCATTAACCTCTCACTTATCAGTTGGCACAAATATGAATTAGTCTGTGGGATCTTCTAACCTCAGTTAGAAGGTGCCACACTGTGTGTCTTCCTCAAACCCAGAACTGGCTCCATGTAGGTAAACTGACCTCATATTGTGAATCTCATACCAGCATCCTCAAATGGTAGGTCATGACCTATGAATTAGCCTCACAGAAGTAAGGGTCATACCCACATTCCCTTGGAGAACTGAAGGCATGAAGTATAAGGAACTTCCTATACCTTTCCTGATCTGGTTTTCAGTTTGCTAAGCAGCTGTCTCTCAAATCTAATGGAAGACAATCAAGTTTCCAGCACTGTCACATATTTCAAAAACGTGAAACTGATTCTCTTCTCTAAAAATGTATATGGCACACATTTAGTCAAATCAAAAGAACTGCAAGGAAAATAAAAACTAGTATTTGAAAAAGATTTTATTCTTGTTCTCAAATAAAAGTTTACACTGTATTCAAAACATCCCTCAACTCTTTCCTGAATTGTACCCCACATCTTTAAAAGAAAAAAAAAAATCCTCCGAAAACATTACTTGTGAGCACTTGGCCATAGTGAGCACTCGGCCACAGGCCCTCTTGCTCCCACACTACTAGAAAACAATCTCTGCAGTGTTAAGTAGCATTGGGTTAATAGCTCACTCCTGCTTCACCAAATTATTCCATGTGTGATTGCAGGAATATGCCTTTCCTAACACTTTTTTTTGTCACAAGGTACTCTAAGAAACACAAAACTTAAAAATGCTAAATATATACGATATTTGCATCAGAAGACAGTGCAGATTCTGGATATGCTTTTTAATTTTTTTCTCAGCAGGGGGAGCTAGCACTCTCATCTTGAAGGTCTATGTATACATTATGGAAATTTAAATTTTGATTTCAACTATTGAATTTCAGTATGTATTAGATTAGCCTGTTGAAAACATCCACAAAAGAAAAAAAACTTTCAAGTCTGACAAACATGAAAATTTACCTTTGTCTTGAAATTCCTGAAGATAGCTGAAAAATAAAGTTATACATTAAAATTAGTTTGAAGAATCAAAACAAAGTCTAATCAGTGACAATAACTCAAATCCAAAATCTGTACTATAAATATAGATCTAGAGAAAAAACTATTTCATATCCTAGAATGGCAATTCCAAAATGCTTAGAAATTTATAATAAAATTATTTTCAAAGATCTAAGCACAGTAGTAAAATGAGGATATGTCTTTAATACATATAATGTATGTTACAGTTGTTCATTTAAAGTAAACAAAATAATTTTCTTTTTAATTGAGGTATTTTCTATATATATTTATATTAAAATCCTCAACCGATGTATCTTATTACTTAAAACAACTATACCCTCAGATAATCAAAATAAACAGTTGTATTTTGCTAAAATGCTTAGGAAACTACATAATGAAGAACCTTCGCCAAAAGAGGGTATTATGATAATAAGTCTGTGTTAAAAAATTAGTATAGCAGAAATACACTTTTGTCCTTTAAAAATACTTAACACCAATTAAATTAGAACATAAAAAATTTAACTCCATGATAATCAATTCCTTATTAAAATGTTAATTACAAATTTGTAAGTAAGAAATTAGTAACAACAGCAAGTGACTTACATGGACTTTACATCTTTTATCTTCTTAATAAGGGATTCTCTCTTTTCTTTTGCTTTCTTGGATAAATTTTCCCCTTTCAGTATGTCTGCTACAAATGATTCAACATCTAAACCAAGCAATATAAGAAAACAATACAAATTATAGGAATCATTTTTTAAAAGACAAATAAGACAATGATTGTTTCTACACATAATTGTTAATAACTGCACAATTTTTATAACTATTTATCAATCCAAAGCATAACAGTTGAAGTATGTTTCAAATACTAAGTTGGACAAATCTGCTCACCACTTAGTTAATGAAATTTGTTTGCTCTACTTATGCTTAGTGCAGCAAATGCATTTGGATATTTGGCATTATTAAGACAGGAAGAAGCACACAAGTTTTAATAAACTCTGGTGCTCCATAAAACAAAGTCTCTTATATAAAAGCAAGCACAAAGCTTTATGCACATGTTACTATTATTTTATAGTATATTTTAAGTTCCTGTATGAATAGGCCATTCACAATATTATATCAATATAAACTAGTATCTCTGCCAAGGGTCTGTTTTCCCTAGTGTGATCCATTTTAAGGTATATGCACTGTTTATTACTTTAAAGGAAAAAATTAATCCACTTTTCCAGCCAAGATTCCCAAATCAACCCCTCCTCCTTCCTACCTGCCCCACCCATTTTGGCCACCCTCAAATAAAAAATGATAACCAATTGTGAAATTTTCTGAGCTCTGTCTTCCTGCCTTGTATTCAGGTATTACCACCTGAAATCATTCTTAAGGAAGTAGAAACATAGATTCTTCCACCATTTAAAAATATAGTAACCAAGATATAAGATTTCTATGACCTCATATGTCACTCCTTCACAGCCACTTTTTAAAATTTTTAGTAAACTTCTAAATTACTCTGTTTTCTGGTTCTTATGTAAAATTCCAACCAGTCCTTACAGATTTGACTTTTATAATAATTCCATTCATACTGTTTATGAAATACTGTGCAACTTAAATGACTTTTATTTTCAGAATTTCAAAGTTCATTTTGAAATACCTAATATCAAGGATATTATTTTTAAAAATTTTAAGTAGGTATGGCTATAAATTATCCATGTCTCATATTGAAGAGATATATGTATGTTTTATTTTCTTTTTATTTAACTACTTTGTCTCCTAACACTGATAAAAAGATGATACCAGACATAACATTACATGTAAGTAATTCAAAGCAGTATAACAGTCTTTCACCTATACTTACAATTAACAATTTAAAACCTAGTACATGGGATAGAATGTCATCGATTTTGAATACTTGATGCAATGAAGAAAGTTATTAAATTGGTATACATACATAATAAATGTGTAAAGGTAATTTTTCACTAAGTCAATGTGACAAGTGAAAGAATTAAGATTAAATATTGTATTTCTTTTTTGAAAAAATAGCTTACAGTTTGAGGTTCATTACCAACTCATGTGCTAAAAATAAATGTCAAAACAAAATGGAAGCAAAATGTCACAGCTTCTTTTTCCCTGAGTTGCCAATATTTTGAAGAGGGACATAGAGACAACCCACTAGCAGTGCATACTTGTAAAGTGAGCTCAAAATAATGAAACAAGAAAAAGCTGCTCTAAACTCTTTAAATTTTGTATGCAAAGGAGCAAGCAACCTTTAGACATTCAGACATGAGCTGAAATGGAAAAGAGCAGTGCTCCCCTGAGATGGCTGGAGTAGCTCTCCTAAGAGAGCAAATAAGCTAAGCAGCAGCATCCCTACTGCTCACTCTTCCAAATGGACTCAGGACTTGGGAGAATTACTGGCACAAAGACTGGAATAGTCTGCCTAATGTTATTTTCTCTCAATATTTGTCTTCAATTCCCTCTTCCATGAGTATTTAATTGCCTATTTTACATTTTCAGTGTACAATCCAAGTTTAAACAAATAGGATCTATTTTCTATCTCTGGAAGCAATAACAAATTAGCTCAAGAGTTTTTTTCTTTAAAAGGTCATTTCAGTTCTATAAAAACTCAGAAAACAAAAAAGGCTACAATACTCTAAATAGCAGTCCCTTACATTCCCCCAAAAAAGTTTTTAGAATACCGATCCGTGCTATTTTACCAGAAAAGATTTGTTGAAAGCGTATAGAACTGCAGGAAGGATCAGTATTTATCGAGGTGGGGGGAGAGGTTCAGGGCAAAAATTTATATTTTTGAGTGGTCTTTTTAACAAACTTTTCTCAGGCTTTTTCCAGAAAAGGGTTTAAGGCAGCCAAAATTATTTTATAAACATCTACTTTTTTCGTAATTATTTCTCAAAGGAGAATAGGAACTGTTTTGCTGATTTTTTTTTTTTTAAAACAAAAAAAGAACTTTAAAATGGAAGCGTCTCCTGCAATAATTTTAGTTTGTTGGCTGTCCACAGATCGGCTGGTTTTTCAGCTTTTGAAATCTAGGTGATTTCTTACAATCCACACTTGGCCCGTTTATTTTCACACGGAACGAAAACCGCTTCTCCAAGCACAGGAGACTCCGGGACGCGCGCTGCCTCCCGTGCGGTGCCTGCGCGCATGGTCAGCGCCCCCAGCGCGACGGGCTGAGCCGGCGCCGGGAAGAAGTTCCGAGGGCTTTCCTGGGAGATGCTCCTACTCTGCCCTCCGAGGAACTCCAGGAGCTCGACACCGGCAGTGTTAAGCCCCGGGGTTCCCCTCAGACGGAGCTGGCAGCAGGGAGAGTCGGGCTTGGGGCAGAGCCCTTGCCAGACAAATGGAGCTGGATCTGCTGCTTTGTAGCTCAGAGCTAGGGTAATATTTCAAAAGCGAGCAATAAAACTCAGGCGAATCAAGCACTCCTCTGACTGGTTGGAAAGAGATTTGAAGCTTTTTCTAATGCTCTAAATAACCCTGCAAACAGTAAGCTAGCAAGGGTGGTAAACCAGCGAGAGGGTTAGCCCTGCTCTACCTTCCTTTAAGGGGCCATGTCCCTCGGTTAATATGTAGATTTCACCGACTCCTGACTGCCTGTGATTCAGGGAAACGCATTAATTTGATGACAAGAAAAGGTCAGCCTGCTTCGCACGCCTCTTGGCCTGGTTTTGAGAATTCTTCTTCCACGGAGGGAGGAGCTCCAGTTACACACCCGCGCACCCGCCACCGGAGAGAAGTGGGAGGCCCACTCAAGCACTGCGGGAAAGGGGGCGCCCCCGCAACGCGCCAGGTCTAACTACCCTCATCCCCTGCCTCTAGGACCAGCAGTCGCGTAGATCACAGGGGCTGCACCACTTGCATGTAACCCCAGAATTAGCCCCATCTCCGTCAGCCTCCGCATCGGCAGGAAAAAGTTATCCCAGTGAAAGTAAACGCGGTGGTGATTTTTGCTCCTCTTGTACCGTAACATTGTCAAGAGTAAGCTTTATCTTGCGGTACAGCTGTAAGGATCTGGGGAAGAAGGTTGCTGAAAAGACCAGATTTACAGCTGATCTTAAATGTTAAGGTCTGAAGACAAAATTCAAAAATGACAAGCTCGGACTCAGCAATCCTTGATCAGTTTAAGTTAGAAATCTCTCAGCCTGGAGACCCCTACCAGGCAAACATTTACACGCTGAATCACTGAATGGTACGCCAATCCCCCTCCCCCCCCACACACACATACACTTTTTTTAACATACATACTTCCTAGAAAAACTGCCACCCTGTCTTCCCCTAGAGTCCCAAATGGTTAGGACGGTATCTAATACACGCTACCAGCTTCTGCACAGACCACACAGTGAAAAGGTGGAACCACCCAAGATCAAAACAGTCTAAAAAATTTTGCAATGATAAAACAGCGCTCAGCTTTTCGAGGCTAAATATTTAGCATAGATTCCTACTCCGGAAAAGCACCGAGGGTTGACCACTTGTCCTCACCATCCCCCACTACCCAACAGCCTGGAATAGAGCTTGCAGGCTGGAGGTTGTAAACAAGTCACAAAGGTAACAACACCCCCTGCCTTCCCGCCTAGTCTGCCAACCACCCATACCTCCCTGCACATGCAGGCTCACACTCGGCCTCTGATGGCCCGAATTCTATAGGGGAGGTAGCAAAAACTGGACTTAACTCACCACCATATGCTCAGCCCCAAATCAATAAAATAAGTGTAAAACCAATCATACAGCACCTCCAATAGCTTTACTACTTAATCCCACATCTCTCTACTTTAAGAACTGGGCCAGATTTCTCTTTGTAGTGACTGTCACCAAACTTAATGTGCTAAGGATCCTAGCCTAGAATTCAAACTGCAATCAGAAAAAAAAAGGGGGGGGGGGAGACATGCTTTTCTTCTCTGTTAAAGACCAGACAGATACTCTGACCAAACACATACTGGTGAAAACATAAAAATAAAAATCAATTAAACTAGGCACATGCAGATCAATGGAGCCAAATATCCAAAGTTGGAAAGTGGCTAATTGAAAAGTTATTGATTGTTCTAATCGATATCCTTCCCTTGATTACCTACCACTTTTATAGGTTATGGTTGAACTGAGGACTTTCTGAACTTGGAAAAAGAGACATGAACAGGCACCGAGTTCTTATAGTGCGATGGGTAAAACACACCTGAGTCTCACAATCCAATCACCTGACAAAATTTTCAAAATTGACTTTGGAGGCTAAATGATTTATTTTGATAGAAAGCTGAGCTGTTGAAAGATAAAGCTGAACATCTTTCAACCTCTAAAAGATACCTCTTGATAGACAAATAGCACCTTACAATAATCAAAATCTTTTTACCATGCATTTTCAAAGAAGCCACAGTGAATAACACATTAGTCTAAGATTTACACTACATTCACTGTTAAGGCAACCTCTATTGCAATGTGTTCAGGATGTGATTGAAAAAGAAATGTAAACTCAGTGGAATGAAAAAGATAGACATGGCTTTAATTGAAAAAGACAAACTAAGTGAATAATGAGTATATAAAACCTAGCCTATGCCACTTTTATCACCCATATATGACACTTAATCTTAAATTTATGAAAGACAACCGAACTGTTTCAGATCACCAGAGGCTTTTCCTACTCTGTTGTTTCTACCCTCTTTCCAGTAATACTTTAATGCTGATAACAGTAGCGATAGAGTCATTTGCAAATTTTTCATATGTTGCTCATTTTTTAGTATGTTTAGATTCCTCTTTTTAAAGGAAACCAATGATAATTTGGGTTGAGTAGCTATAAAAACTGTGCATAAGATCAAGAGCCTTATTTAGTAATGTGAGATGAAAATATTTACAATGGAAAGTCATGCCAAAAGATCCCCTTCCAAGAAAAAGTAGGACATTTTATGTTTGAAATAAATCAGCAAATAATTTTCCTCATATTACAACTTAATTCATCTATATTATTTGACCCATAAAAAAAAAACTCTATACATTTCTGGTTGATTTACAAACAGATATTGCTTTTTCTAGAAAAGAAAATCTTGGAGGTGTCATAGATTGATTTCATTTTGAGATTAAATGTTCTCATATCAATTTTAGGCTCATAAGTTATTGCTGCCAACATGGGGCAGGCTTGTTCCTGCTCCGTAGGAAAATCCAGGTGCTAAAGAAGTAGGTGACTAGTGGTGACTCAGTAGGTGGCACTCTTCCCTTTACATACTCAGCCAATGCCCCAGAAAGAAGTTGTGGGATACTAGATACACCATAAATAATTCTCATAGGAAAAATAAAACCAAAATGTTGGAACTTTGGAAAGATGGAACTCAAACTGTAGTATACTTAGCATTGAAAAAAATTCTGCCCCTATTTCAAATGAATTGCATTCTTTACTGAGTGCCCCTGAAGGGATTATCAATTATAATGTGTGAAGGTTAAAAAAAATGTTCTGGAAATCCCCAGTAGGGAAAAATGCAATATTTCTAATCAAGACTACCACGTGATCAAAATCTCAAGGTCACTTTGCAGAAATCATATAGTCACTTTATTGTTTGTTTGTTTGGTTTAGTTTGATTTTTTAGAGTACTAACAACCATTATTTTCTTCTTTAAACTATAGTTTTATTTTCTAATTTAGTAAAAAGAAAATAATATCCTCTTAAAGTTTTCCTTTTTACATTTGTAGACCTAAAACCATTATTTTAAAAATGATCAAACAAATGCAGGGGCTGGAGGGCAGTAGTTCTAGTTCTCACACTTTCTTGACTGCCTGGAGGAAAAGACTCACATAAATCAAGATTATTCTTGCTGTAAGTCCCAGTCAAAATATTTGGATGTGAGAGAAGATTAAATGGACAAGATTTTGGATTATCCTTTGATTTCAATTATCCAGGCTAAACCTGATCTTCCATTGTTGTAAAAAAAGAAGAAAAAATCAAAGAATGCCTGTAGTACATATGGTGGCTCAAATGTGCTTTTAACAACAAAATTCTGTAAACCCTTTTCTATTCATATAACCGAAAGAATAATTCAACACTTTTATAAAAAGTATAGGCCACCATGATTTAATATACCGATTCCACAGAAAATAGTTGCAACTAACAGTCAAACTATCTAGTAGCCACTTTTTCAAGGGTATCATTAAATGTGAGTTAAGAATGACAATTTCTTTTTTTTGTGCATTTCTATACAATGTTCTTTAAAGAGGAAGGAATAAGGGGAAGGAAACAAATATTGAAAGGGTAAACTTGGAACTGCTATAAGAAAAAATAAAGAGAAAGAAAAACAATAAATATGGTAAGAACACATTTGAGTACCTATCCCTAATAAGCAGATGAAGTTTCATACAACTCATGAGACATATAATAATTTGTGTAATAGTCACACAGAACACAAACAGAAGTATCTAAGCAATGTTACTTTAATAGTCACTATCTTTTGACTTTATATTCTTTTTTCCAAAAATAAAGAATTTTAAACTCCTGAAAAGTTTAGTTCCTTATCTTCTCTACCCTGGAATTCCAGCATAGTGCCATGTATTCTAAGAGCACTCCATTGTTAACTACAACCACCACTACCAACATCTCCTCCTTAATTTCAAAGAAAATGTACTAAGGCAGCAATATCTCTAAAATTCAAACTGATGCCAATACTTCCTCTACAGTTTTAGTAATTCTAAATCTACTCATATATTTTTTACCCAATGCACTTGAATTACAAAATCATCATGCACAATCCCAACAATATTGTGAGAGTATCTATTCTTGAAATCTTCCCTACCTCAAAAGTTTTAATTATAGTAAAATATTAACAAGTTTCTAAATAAGTAAAAAAATTAAATTAAATTAAAATACAACCTGAAAAACACTGACTCACTTGTCCCATTTTTTAAATATCTCTATCCCCCCAACTCATATCCATACTTCTTGAAAACATCCTCTGAAAATAAAGTGTAATCCACATTTATAATCTCCAAAGTTTTAATGTTTTAATATTAGTTTTCAGTACTTTGTGTGTTTTAATATGTGATTTGCTTTAATAACAAAATATTTTAAATGCCAGTGAAATGACTTAAAAAGCTGATTTCAGACATTACGCTCCTATATTATCTGACTAAAGAGAGATGGCAGAAAGATATAGGAAGTTAGCATTGGCAGATAATTTTAAAATGTAATTTTGAGTTTTTAGTTAAATTACACAAATAAGGACCACATGAAATACTTGTGATCTGTGGTAATCAGAGAATAAAGGATCTCCTAACTATATATCATACTATCTGTGAATGTATGATCATGGATCCAAATAACAAACTAACTCTTGTGGGAGCTGCCAAGTCTTCAAACAGGCACCCAGAGGTCTGTACTTTAGTTCTTAATTTCAAAAGTACAGACCTAAAGTATCCTGAAAATGGTGACATCTATTTTTGGAATAATAATAAACGTTTCTCTCATCTAGTTATAGTAATATGCTAAACAAGCAATCCCAGCATTGTAACAACAAAAATGTTAACTGTAGTAAAACAATCAGTATTCATGTGAAATTCTCATATAATGGAATAAAAGTTGCCTTAAGTCAGTCTTTATACTTCTTTCACTATTTCCCTTAGCGGTACCCATCAATGACAAGCATATCTTAGAGTGAAATACTATCCACCACAAATGCATTCATCACACTGTACTTTGATCATACAAACATAAGTCTACATTCATAAACTTAGTCTTATTTTGTCTACCACATTCATGATGCCAACCACCAAAATAGCATAACATTATATTAGGAGACTTGGTCTCACACTGCTATAGCAGTAACTTATATTTCAAATGTCACATTTTAGATAACATTGTTTTTAAGAGTTAAAATAAGCAATTTGTAATAGAGGCATCTAAGAGAAACTCTTAACCCAGTTATTTATGATCAATATTGAAAGATATACATTTCGATATACATTTTTGAAGTAAAACAATCACCAGTTTCCAGAATTCTGATGTACACAAGACAAAGTTAAAACTCCAGAACATTAGGATAGCTGAGTTTTGTACTACCTTTTTAAAAAGATATATTGTCTACCTTGTGCAAAAATAGAAATTTTCATTGGTTCTTAGTGAAAATCCACACCTCCATACCCAGTTTGAACTAGTAGTGGGTTCATAATACCATTGAAGAACCACATTTTTAACTCCTAAGATGAGTTCCTATAAATGGTCATGTAAAACTGAAAAGGGGAAGATGAGGGTGCAAAGATGAACTACACTCATCATGTTAACACAGGAAGTAGGACTATAACACATCCTTCCTTTTTTGCTTTTATATATTACTGAGGCTGAAGACAAGTGGCCATTTGAGAATCAGGTCCTCTTCAAAAGTGTACTGAATGTTCAAGAAAAAGGGGAGTTGTAGAAATGGCAAACCCTTCCACCCCAAAACCCCCAACACCTGTGGCTCTGACATCTCTTTGCATCTCTACACCCTCCACCTTCTGTGGCCAGGCCACCCAAGAACTACCTCTTTGACCTCAAACTTCCCTCCCAGCTCTCACACACGCATTCGTTATCCTCAGTGTTCTCTCCCTCTCCCACTCTCCCTGCCCCGCCTCCTCCCTCTGTCAACGCGCGCGCGCACGGCGTCTTCACACACAGACGTCCAGACCCCATCTGTGTAGACCATCAAAAAGGGCTTCGCCACCATCCACGGACCAAATTGCAACACGCACGCCCACTCCCTTTTTCAGACGAAACACCCCTCTTCTCTCCTCCTTGTCCCGCCCCCCCTGGCCAGAAGACTTGTAAAGACGACGTGTAAAGCGCGGGGAGGTAGGGTAAGGACTCTGAACGCTTCTGTCCCCACCGGCTCGCCGTTCCCTCGCCCCCGCCCCAGCCCCGTCAGCGCTACCCTCCCCCTTCCCGCTCATTACCTGCCAACAGGTTCCTAATTTCCTCAGGGAGGGGGTAGGGAGAGGAGGTGCTGCTGGGGTTGGGCATGTTAGGGAGCGCAGGGCGTGCGGGGAAAGGATCTGTGCGGAAAAGGTGACGACGGGGTGGGGCCGCGGCTGCCACCTAGACTCGGGCTAGCGGTCCCGGTAAGAACAGCGGGGCTACGAGTCGGGACACTGCCGGGCCGGTGCTCACAACAAGGAAGTCACTGAATCTGTAGCCAGCAGCAGCTGGACTCTCGGCCCCGCCCCGCCCAGGACAGCGGGGCGGGGAGATGGGCGGAGAGGCGGTGCCACGCGCCCGAGGCGTCCAACTGCGCATGGGCATCCCTCGGTTTTCCCGGCCTCGGAAGAAAGGGCCTGGAGACGAACCACGCCCACCGTCACGCCGGGAAGCAGGGGGAGGAGCGACTGGTGGGAAGGGGAGCAAGAGCGAGGCTGCGTCACGTGAGCCGGCGTCTGAAGCGCCTGGCCGCCATCTTGGGTGCTGGTACCACCGGAGCTGCCGGCTGTTTCTCTAGGATCCCCCCCCCCCCGAAAATAATGTATCCGTAATGCCTAGCAGTTTTCCGAGTGACAGGCCTTCTAGCTAACAGTCAGGCCCGCCGCGGTTTAACACCTCGCCTGCTAATCCACAAGGAATTTTCGACCGTCTTTAACCATATGGTCTTCTTTGTCCGATTGAAAGGAGGTGTGACAAAGTCTCGTCTTCCGCCAGTCCTCCCTGAGAAGCTGGGAACTGCTGCGGAGAGCGTTCTGATTGGTTCTTTCTTTCCTTTTCTACCAAATTCGTATTCTGTGAGTGACCGAGTTTCATCACTTACAAGGAAGAGTGGGGAGTTCTAGGCACTATCCTTTGAAGAAAAAAAAAAGACCAAATAGACATAGGCACCACCATCCATCTACAAGCATCAAAAATAGTAACCGGTGGTTAGAATGAAATTATAAAATCTAGTCACTCCAACCCAGCTTGACCATTTAGTGAACAAATAATTATTGAGTGCTGTCTGTAAAGCTTCTTACAGGTTTTCTCTTTAAAAATAAAAAATCTGCGTCCATTAAAGCCTTTATCAGACACACTTTGTTTTATTGTGCGTCACAGATATTGCAGTTTTTTAAAAAACAAAAGTTTATGGCAACCTTGCATCAACCAAGTCTATAGGCACAATTTTTCCGAGAGCATGTGCTCACTTTGTGTCACTGTCACATTTTGGTAATTCTCAAAATATTTCAAACTTTTTCATTGTTATATCTGTTATGGGGATCTGGAATTGGTGACCTTTGAAGTTACTATTGGAATTGTTTTGGGGCAGCATAACCACATCCATATAAAACAGTGAACCTAATGGATAAATATTGTGTTTTCTGACTGCTCTAGCAACTGTACCTTCCCCCATCGCTCTTCCTCTCCTTGAATCTCCCTAGTCCCTGAGACACAATATTGAAATTAGGCCAATTTATAACTATACAGTGTCCTCTAAGACTAAGTGTTCAGGTGAAAGAAAGAGTTGCACATCTTTCATTTTAAATAAAAAGGCAGAGATGATTAAGTTTAGTGAGGAGTATGTTGGAATTAAACATGAACTGAAAGCTAGGTCTCTTGTACCAAACAGCCAAGTTTTGAATGCTTTTCCAGTGAACACATGCATGATAAGAAAGAGAAAAAGCTTTAATTGCTGATGTGAAGAATGTTTGAGTGGTCTAGTTAGAACCAGCCACAAACCTAAAGCCAAAGCCTAATCCAGAGCAAGCCATGTCTTCAATTCCATGAAGACTGAGAAGGGAGAGAAAGCTGCAGAAGAGAAGTTGGAAGCTAGCAGAAGTTGGTTCATGAGGTTTAAGGAAAGAAGCTGTCTCTAGAACATAAAAGTACAAGGTGAAGCAGCAAATGCTGATTAGAAGGTACAGGTACAGCAAGTTATCCAGAAGATCTAGCTAAGACAATTGATGAAGGTGACTACACTGAACAACAGATTTTTTTTTTTTTTTTTTTGAGTTGGAGTCTCACTCTGTCGCCCAGACTAGAGTGCAGTGGCCACTCCCGGCCACCGCAGCCTCGACCTGCTGGGCTCCGGCGATCCTTCCGCCTCAGCTTTCTGAGTAGCCGGAACTACAGGCGCACACTACCACACCCGGCTAATTTTTTTGATTTATTGTAGAGATGAGGTCTCTCCAAGTTGCCCAGGCGGGTCTCGAACCCGCGGGCTCAGGCAATCCATTCACCTCAGCCTCCCAAGGCGTGGGATTACAAACTGAGCCACCGAGCCCAGCTAACAGATTTTTAATGTTTATAAAACAGCCTTCTATTAGAAGAAGATGCCATCTAGGATTTTCTTAGCTAAAGAGAAGTCAATGTCTGACTTAAAGGGGCAAACTGACTCTCTTGTTAGGAACTATTATTGCAGCTAGTGACTTTAAGTTGAAACCATTGCTCATTTACAATTTCAAAAATCTTAGGGACCTTCAGAATGGTGCTAAATCTACTTTGCGTGTGCTCTATAGATAGAGCAACAAAGCCTGGTTGACTACACATCTGCTTCCAGCATGGTTTACTGAATATTTTAAGCCCATTGTTGAGACCTACTGCGCAGAAAAAAAGGATTCCTTTCAAAAATATTATGGCTCATTGACAATACACCTGGTCACTCAAGAGCTTTGACGGAAGTATACCAGGAGATTGTTGTTTTCATCCCTGCTAATACAACATCTGTTTTGCAGTCCATAGATCAGGGAGTAATTTTAAGCCCTGTTTTAAAACTATATTTCATGGCCTGACACACTGGTTCATGCCTATAATCCCAGAGCTTTGTGAGGCCAAGGCAGGAAGATCACTTGAGCCAGGAGTTTGAGTCCAGCAAGACCCTTTCTCTATACAAAACTTTAAAAATTAGCTCAGTGTGGTGTCACACCCCTGTAGCCCTCTCTTCATGAGGCTAAGGCAGGAGGATCGCTTCAACCCAGGAGTTCAGGGTTACAGTGAACTATTGTGCCACTACACTCCAGCCTGGGCTACAGAGCAAGAGACCCTGTCTCTTAAAAAAAATTCATAAAGCTAGAGCTGCCATAGATAGTGATTTTCTGATGGATCTGGACAAAGCAAACTAAAAACCCTCTGGAAAGGATTCACCTTTCTAAATGCCATTAAGAACATTCTTGGTCGGGCTCAGTGGCACTTTGGGAAGCTGAAGCAAGTGGATTGCCTAGGCCTGCGGGTCCGAGATCAGCGTGGGCAACTTGGCGAGACCTTGTCTCTACAATAAATCAAAAATTAGCCAGGCGTGGTAGCACATGGCTGTAGTTCTGGCTATTTGGAAGGCTGAGGACAAAGGATCACCAGAGCCCAGCAGTTTGACGCTGGGGTGACTGTGAGCATGCCACTGCACTCCAGCCTGGGTGACAGAATGAGACTCCAAATTTAAAAAAAAAAATTCTTGATTCATGAGAGAGGGTAAAAATTATCAACATTAACAGGAGTTTGGAAGAAGTTGGTTTCAACCTCCATGGATTACTTTGAGAGGTTTAAGCCTTCAGTGGAGGAAGTCACGGCAAATGTGGTGGACATAGCAATATAAAAATTAGGAGTGGTCATGAAGATGTGATTGAATTGCTGCAATCTCATGACAAAACTTGAATGGATGAGGAGTCGCTTCTTACGGATGAGGAAAGAAAGTAGTTTCTTGAGATGAAACCTATTCCTGGTGAAGATGCTGTGAACACTGTTGAAATGACAACAAAGGACTCCGAATATTCTATAAACTTCGTTGATAAAGTTGGAGAGGATTGACTCCAGTTGTAAAAGAAGTTATAGTGTGGTAAAATGCTACCAAGCAGAATCTCATTGCCACAAAGAAACTTTCTGTGAAAGGAAAAGATAGTCCATGTGGCAAACTTTATTGTTGTCTTTAGAAAATTGCCACAGCCATCCCAACTGCAACTACCACCCTGATCAGTCAGTGGTCATACACATTGAGACTCTCCACCAGCAAAGAGATTACAACTTGCTGAAGGTTCATGACTGTTAGCATTGTTAGTAGTAACGTTTTAATTTTCTTTTGTTTTGTTTTAGAGATGGGGTTTCATTGTTTTGTCCAGGCTGGCATCTGACTCCTGAGCTCAAGGAATGCCCCCACCTTAACCTCCCAAGCAGCTGAACTCGAGACCTGTACCACCATGCCCAGCTACCATAAAGTATTTTTTAAGTAAGTTTTTTTTTTTTTACATTATGCCATTGTATACTTAATAAACTGCAGTATTGTGTAAATATAACATTTATGGGGAAACAAAAAAACCCAGAATTTGTTTATAAAAAATTGTGTATTTATTCTTTTTATTTTTTAATTTTTTAATTTTTTTTTGAGTTGGAGTCTCACTGTCATCCAGACTGGAGTGCGGTGGGCCACCGCAGCCTCGACCTGCTGGGCTCCGGTGATCCTTCCACCTCAGCCTTCCAAGTAGCTGGATCTACAGGCGCGCGCTACTATGCCTGGCTCATTTTGATTTATTGTAGAGATGAGGTCTCACCAAGTTGGCCAGGCGGGTCTCGAACTCGTGGGCTCAGGCAATCCACTCACCTCAGCCTCCCAAAAGCACGGGATTACAGGCTGAGCCACCGAGCCCGGCTGTATTTATTCTTATATGTTTAAATTTCAGTCACCTTCTAAGTGCTCTCCATTTGATGCAACACACCTATTGAGACTCTTTTTCCACTGCTCACAGTTTTTGAATTCATCAGTTTTGATGCTTTTTAGTGCTTCTCCTGTTTTTTTTTGTTTCACATCTTCCACACTGGTAAAACGTTTCCTTTTGAGGACTTTTTTCATATGGGGAAACAAAAACAAAGTCACTGGGGTGAGGTCAGGTGAATAGGGAGGGTAGAGCATGGAGGTCATGCTGGTTTTGGTGAAAAACTGCTGAACACTGCTGAGTATGAGCAGGCGTGCTCATAAATCATGAAATGGCCAAATATGCTGAAAAAATCTCCAAAAATGTTCACTATAGCCAGACAGAACCTCTTACAACAATGCTAGCTTATATTAATGCTGATAGGTTGCTAGAACACTTACCTAGCAGGGGAAGCCTATACTACAAAGGGGCCCACCCTCCAAAACATTCCAGTTTTTGTTTGGGTCCCCCTTCATATATGCATTGGGAAACCACAAAATTAACGTGATTTACTTTATTGTGATATTTGCTTTATTGAATTGATCTGGAACCTAACCAGTATCTGCAAGGTATGGGTGTGTGTGTGTGTGTGTGTGTGTGTGTGTGTGTGTGTGTGTGTGTGTGTATTTTTTGCAAGTACATTTGTACAGATTTATTACATGCAAGTGCCTTTTAACTATTAAAGTCACTCAAAACCTGATGTGAAACCATCAAGAAAAATGAAGACTCTGGAGTCACTGAAGAATATAGAATAGCGGCTAATAAGAGGCAGTTTTCAGATAGGAACTACCTGAGCAAAGCATTTAGTGAGTATCCACTGTGTATTTATTTCTTTTAGTAAAAATATGCTTGAAAACACTAGACCCTGAAATGCCCCTAAGTCGTGCCCTGCATCCAGGTTTGGCAAGGCATATCATTTTCAAAACACAAATGTTAGTTTTGCTATTAAGCCTTCACATAGATTTATTTCCCTTCATAGAAATAGTGACTCTTTCCTAGATGCTACTATTGTATTTTATACATGGTATCATTACTCCAATCACAATGTATATTGTTTATTCCTCTACCCTCCAACCTTCACTAGATAGCTTAAACTTTAGTTTTCATTAGAATCGCAGTATAACCTATTACATTGCAAATTCTCAAGTCCTCATCCCCAGATTCTAATTCAGTGTTTTTAGAGTGGTGCCTGAGAATTTGCATGTTAAACAAACCCTATGGGTGAATACAAGACATGAAATTTCATTTTGAGAATCACTTTACTTCTTCCCAGCTCCTATAGGGTACATAATTTGTTATACTTTATCTTTCATCTCCAGCTGTAATCCTAAACCTAACAAAGAACAATGGCTTTATTAATATTTCATCAAAACATTTTTTAAAAACAAATGCAATATGGCATTTTTGTGTAATCTTCTAAGAGATAACACTAGACACTAATTGTAAAAGGGAAAATTAGAACATTTTGGAGTTCATATCTTTCCCCTCAAAACAAAACAAAATAAAGACAAAAACTTTGCAATTGAAGTAAAACATGCAAAATAATAACAAAAAAGACACCCCCAAAACAAACCCATTCCTCAAAATAGACTTTGAAAATGCCACTCAGATTTTTAAATGTGATCAATTATAGAAAGAGTGCTAAAACTTCAAATTGTTCTTGATGGAGGTAAAAGTAAATAGTCATTTTATAACACAAGTCTTCAAAGAATCGAGAACTGTTATTCTTAAGCAACAAAATTATCTTCCTTCCTAAAGAAGAAAGAAACTATTTCATGGACATTTTATATTTGTGAGGATTCTACTTCTCTTCACAGTTATCACATATAATTCTTTATCTTGTCACATTATTTATTAAACCAGGCCTCCAAATGTCCCAATCCTTTGTTTCCTTCTGATATAACTGACCATTTTTTTATCCCGTGTCCCATTTATTTATTTATACTCCACTCATTCCACAAAGGAATTGAGGTGATTTACTCTTGTATCAAATAGACAGCTTTCTGGAGTGGATCAAATGGACAGTGTCTCCACTGCTCATTATGACAAGTCATTCTTGTTAGTGAGAGACAGGAAACTATTAAGATTGCCTTAAAATATATAGCATCTAGTAGTCCAAATAAAAAAGGCAATAACAGAAAATGGACTTTTTGTATAAAACACATTTTCCCTACTTAGGAAACCATTCTCAGACACAGATCCATGATGGATTCACTTGGGCAGTGTTTTGTATATGCTATCATTTTTACTGTTTATTGTTAAAGTTACTGAAATTGATTATAAGACAGAACAATAAAGGTTAGAAGAAATGCATTTTCTCTTGTTTCTAAAACAAAAACTAAAAAGGAAATAAAATCATACTTTACATTCTTTAAACTAGTATAATAGGTTTAAAAAAGAGAATAATAAATGAACTTTAAATCTCAACCTGAAAGGTAGCAGCCTCCCTACCATTCTGCAAAGGACAAACTAGACTCTGGATAAAATCTTATGATTTGTCTTTTCAAAAGTAGATCCTCCAGTTTAAATATATATATATATATATATATATATATCCAAATAACTGAAGCTAACCTTCCTCCTTATGTTTTCCAAAATTTGCTTAGGAGCATTGAATATGAAGTCTGACAATTACGTTCATGAACTCATCCTAGAAAAAGATACCTCACTGCTGAATATCACTATGGTCACCTTCAAAGTACTCCCCTTGAGCCAGGCACAGTGGCTCACATCTGTAATCCCAGCACTTTGGGAGGCAAAGGCAAGAGGATTGCCTGAGGGTTTGAGACTAGCCTGGGAAACTTGGCCAGACTTCGTCTCTATAATAAATTTTTAAAAATTAGCTGGGGGTGGTGACACATGCATGTGGTTGCAGCTACTTGGAAGGCTAAGGTAGAAGGATCACCTGAGCCCAGCAGGTAGAGGCTGTGGTAGCCATGAGCATGGGCGATAGAGATTCAGATTCAAAAAAAAAAAAAAAAAAAAAAATCCCCATGCAAAGTACTCCCCTTGGGAAGCTATGCACTGACACCAGCACCTAGTCCACCTGTCAAAGCAATTTTGGAGCTCTTTTACTGGAATGGCCATCAGAGCTGCTGTTGTACTATCCTTGATGCCCTGAATGTCATAAAACTGTCTTCCTTTCAATATTTCCTTTATCTTTGGGTAAAGAAAACAGTCACTGGGGGCCAGATCAGATGAGTATGGAGAGTGTTCCAATACAGTTATTTGTTTACTGGCTAAAAGCTCCTTCACAGACAGTGCTATGTGAGCTGGTGCATTGTCATGATGCAAGAGCTGCTTTGGGAGCATTTTTGCACACACCTTTCTCATGCCAAGATTTTCAGTTAAGATTTTCCTGTTTCTCTATCAATATTTATTTGGTCTGCCATGCTTCTCACAATCAACCAACAATTTTGATGCACAGTTTGATGAACTTTTGCAATGTTTTTGTCAGTTCTGTCTGTTACTGGCCATCCTGACCACTCTTTATCAGTGATGCTTTCTCTCTCCTCAGAAAAGCATTTAATCCATTTGTACACTGTCTTTTCATTCATGGCATTATCCCCATAAACTTGGACTAACATGTCCCTGATTTCAATTCCACTCTTGCCAAGTTTAACAAGAAATTCAGTGTTTATTTGTTGCTCTAATTCAAGCTCAAACATTCTCATTATGGCACACAAAAACATGCAACAATAATGAACGCCACTCAGCAAGACACCGCCACACAGTGACATTAACACAGCTGTGAGACACTGATATCAAGGTTATGAAACCTTACCAAGTTGTTCATACAATACTGCATAAGCACATAATGGCAAGTTCACCAATTTAATTGTCAGATCTCATATGGTATAAAGCCTATTGCTCATTGGTTACAACCCAGTACAGCATGTTACTGTCCTTACTACTGTAGGCAACTGTGACAAAATGGTAAGTATTTGCGTATCTAAACATATCAAACATAAAAAAATACAGTAAAAATAAATTATTATGGCTGGGCACGGTGGTTCATGCCTATAATCCCAGCACTTTGAGGCCGAGGAGAACTCATCTTGGTGAGAATCTCTACATTAAGTCAAGAAAAATGAGATGAGCATGGTGGCACATGCCTGTAGTTCCAGCTAGGAAGGCTGAGACGGAAGGATCATCTAAGCCCAGCAGATCAAGGCTATGGTGGCCATGAGTGTGCCACTGCACTCCAGCCTGGGTGACAGAATGAGATACTGACTCAAAATAAATAAATAAATAAAGTATTATAATCTTATGGGACCACTGTCATATATGTGGTCCCTCATTGGCTAACATGTTACATGACACATGACTATATTCCGGCACTTTGCTGCCCTGGCCAATCATTTTAGTATAAGAAGAATAAGCAATTTAATATAGACTAGATTTGAGTGATTAATAAGATGCTGTATGTCTTTAGGGTCCTGCAAATTAGGAATAAGTTGAGATAACTGTCCATTCCATTGCAGACTTCTCAGAGGCTACCTGGTTCCCTACCCAGGTAGCAGCCCCTTCTCCCTTTAACTGCATTGATTTTATTTATCTAGACTCTCAGTGCTCAGAGGTCTAACCACTGTGAGGTCAGCTTTGCTAATAATCTGACTCTGCCGGGCTCAGTGGCTCAGCTGAAGCTTTGGGAGGCTGAGGTGAGTGGATTGCCTGAGCCCACGGGTTCAAGACCTGCCTGGGCAACTTGGCGAGACCTCATCTCTACAATAAACCAAAAAACTAGCCAGGCATGGTAGTGCATGCCTATAGTTCCAGCTACTTGGAAGGCTGAGGTGGAAGGATCGCTGGAGCCCAGCATGCGAGGCTGCGGTGGCCAGAAACTCCAACTCAAAAAAAAAAAAAAAAAATCTGACTCTGACCTTATATCCTAGCTCTAGTAACCGAATTTCTCCTGCCTGGGTTCTGAGAATATGTCTTTATGTTGCCTGCTTTTAATAAGGAACATATTTGTCTTGGTTACACTTAGTCTTCTTGGACTCTGGCCCTGCCTTACTCTTGCAGTCTTGGTTCTGGTGTTATATTCTACCTGGGTCTCCAGAGAAGAGGTGGACCCAAAGCTCTGTCTTGCTTTCTATTATTAATCAGGCTTAGTCCCCAAGGTATATGAGCACTAGGAACTTGCCAAGAACATGTTCATTCTTTATTACTATCTAAAATTTAATGCAGACTCCTTCCTCTCCATATGAATTGTTTTACTCCTCCTCTGGGGTTTGATGAGATTACACTGAACTATAAGCAGATGCATAAAAAAACAAGAACTTTTGATTCTCCCATTCAATTCTTTTCATCAGAATCTCTACTTCCTACCTCAGAGGCCCACTTGAGTGACCCTGATGATCCCATTTGGTTCATAACAGATTTAAGAAGAGTTATCCTTGAGCTTACCTAAGAGGTAAAATGCAAGGTTACTGGTATAATTTAATTTTCCCCAACCCACCCTACTCCCAAGGATGATCCTTGCTGCAGTTCCTGAAATTCTGCCAATTAGAGACTCAGGAGAGCAAATGGGTAACTATTTCCCTTTGAACTTTGGTCTAGGTTGGTTTGAGAAATCATGTTTTCTAGTACCTTCATTAAGTACTCTATGGCTTTAGATTAAAGATCTAAAGGAATCTTTAGGAAGATCTTGGAATTTAAACATTATATGGAAGGCAATTATCATGAAATGACTGCCCAAGAATGGTTTCAGGGCAAGTAGTATAAAGCAAGCAAGGTGTTCATGGGCATATTTTATGCTGTAAACCCTGCTTTCTCTTTATATTAGCACTGGTCCCCACAGCATCCTTATCAATATTTGATGAAAAAATAGTTTTCTAGAAGAATGAAACTGAAGAATATGACTGCTTTATTAATTAAACTTTGGAGGACTCACATTTGGGCTTTGAATCATAATTGGCTCAATATGCACTATTGGAATTTTTATTTTGTTATTGTAGCTATTTTTAAAATATTAATTTAGATGAAACATGATTTTCTAATATTTTCTGGCAATCATTTTATAGCTAAAGAAAAAGTCTGCTAAGTTGGCAGAGTTTCTAGAACATTAAATAATTAAAAACAGGTCTGGATCTCTTTCTATAAGTAAAGACAAGATAGTAAATTGTGACTGTAGTCCTTGCTATTATCATAGTACATCTATTTTCACTAGGCAATTTTAAAATATCAAGCTGTCTTCAGCAGCAGTATTTCAGTGCGTTTGTGCTTAACACATTCATGAAGGGTTTTGATGGATTTGATAACCATAAGCAGCTGTTAACATTAAATTGCCATTTAATTTTTTTCGGTGACTTTCAAAGTTGTCAATATTAAACAGTAAGTTTTATAAATGACTAAGACCAATATCAGTAAAATAAAATTGTAAAGGCTCAGTTAAATTCTCCCTTTTTTCATAGTGTACCACTACTAGACAAACAGAAACATACACACACACATTTTTACAGGACTTTAAGCATTACTTTGTATATTTGTTTGTAATTTGCATTGTATATTCTATACTCAGAAAGTCTTCCATTCCTTCCTCCACCTCAATCCTATTTCATTTTTATACTTTTTTCTTATATCTCATCCATCAAATCTGCATTTAATCCCATTTCACAACACAATTTTTTACCCTCCCCAACAGCATAATTTTAAGACACTTTTACTTAAATACTCTGTATCTCAATTCTTTCCTTTCTAATTTTTCCTTGTTGGATGACTATTTTTAATGTGGCTTTATGCACTGAACTTTAGTAAGCAAAGGGAAGTCAGTACTATTGACATCTACCCAGTCTTCAGAATTTGTAGACTGCCATAGACATATCTATAGCATAAAGAAGGGCATCAAGAGTTATGCAGTTTACCATGCTGAGACACTTTCCTGTCCTTCAGTCCATTTAGTCGACATTATAAAGACACATTGCTGTGTATTGGGAACCAAGGTTCCTTTTGGTTATTTGTGTTGACCCTAAAGCCATTTATCACTTCAAACATGGTAACTTTCCCAGAAATCATATATAAGCAAGAAAAGGTCTGACAAATCCAATTCCTCTCCAGTCAGCTTGCTTTATATTTCTATGCATTTGCTTTTCATTTAAAATCATCTTCTTAATTTTCAGAAAGATAAAAAATTATTATTATATATTATGCAGTGCTATCAAAACATTACCTTAATTCACAGGAGCACAAAGAACTTCTTGAAACATCTCCAAACTACATGCTTTGTTTTATTGGACTTGGCTGCCACGCATTAAAAGAAGATGTTCCTCATTTTTATATTTTCTTTCTCTCTCTCTTTTTTTTTAATTATAAAGATGTGGGGTATATTTCAAGGTTGGGTATACAAACAATGATTATGCAGGTACTCTTGTTGATGAGGTATACCCCTCCCTCAACTGCAATTCCCACTCCCTCAACTGCAATTCCCACTCCCCTCCCCTGACAATTTCCCACTACTGGCAATCCCTTTCTTATAGTATTATAATTGTTCAAGGTCCACTTATGAGTGAGAACATATGGTACTTTGTTCTTTGTTTCTGTGATAGATTACTGAGTATGATTGACTCCAAATCCATCCAAGTTGCTACGAAGTCCATATGTTTGTCTTTCTTTATGGTTGCATAATATTCCATTGCGTATATGTACCACATTTTTTTAATCCACTCCAGCTTCGATGGACAATATGGTTGGTTCCATGTTTTTGCTATTGTGAGTAGAGCTGCAACAAACATACGTGTGCAGGTACCTTTTTTGTAGAATGGTTAGAGTTCCTCCGGGTATACAGGTATATTCCCAATAGGGGAATTGCTGGGTCATATGGAATGTCAATTTCTAGTTCTTTCAGAAATCGCCACACTGTCTTCCAGAGAGGTTGCACTAGTTTGCATTCCCAACAGCAGTGTAGAAGCGTTCCTTTTTCTCCACATCCTTGCCAGCATCCGTTGTTGTTTGTTTTATTAATGATGGCCATTCTTACTGGAGTTAGGTGGTATCTCAATGTGGTTTTGATTTGCATTTCTCTGATGATAAGTGAGGCTGAGCACTTTTTCATGTGTCTGTTGGCTGCCCATGTATCTTCTTTTGAGAAGTGTTGGTTCATTTTTTTTTTTTTCCCAGTTTTTAATGGGATTGTTTGTTTTTTTCCTTTCAGTGCGTTTGAGTTTCTTGTAGATCCTAGATGTTAGACCTTTGTCAGATATACAGTTGGCAAATATATTTTTTCCCATTCTGTGGGCTGTCTCCCTGCTCTCTCTTTTTTTTTTTTTTTTTTTTTTGAGTTGGAGTCTCACTCTGTCACCCAGACTGGAGTGCAGTGGCTGCTCCCAGCCACTGCAGCCTCAACCTGCTGGGCTCCGGCGATCCTTCCACCTCAGCCTTCCAAGTAGCTGGAATTGCAGGCACGCGCTACCATGCCCGGCTGATTTTTTATTGTAGAGATGAGGTCTCGCCAAGTTACCCGGACGGGTCTCGAATCCGTGGGCTCAGGCAATCCACTCACCTCAGCCTCCCAAAGTGCAGGATTACAGGCTGAGCCACTGAGCCCGACTCTCCCTGCTCTCTTGATGGTTTCTTTTGCTTTGCAGAAGCTCATTAGTTTGATGAGGTCCTACTTGTCTATCTTATTTCTTAAGGTATGGGCATTTAGGGTTCTGAACAGGAATTGGTTGCCAGTTCCAATTTCTACAAGGGTGTCTCTTGCATTATCTAAGATTCTTATAGTTTGAGGTTTTATGCTTAGGTCTTTGATTCATCTAGAGTTAATTTTTGTGTATGGTGATAGGTAGGGGTCCTGTTTCAATCTTCTGCATGTGGTCAGCCAGTTTTCCCAGCACCAATTACTGAATAGGTTCTCCTCTCCCAGTGGTTGTTGTTGGAGGCTTTGTCAAAGATGAGCTGGTTGAGGAATTGAGGCTTTGCTTCCGGAATCTCTATCCTGTTCCATTGGTCTATTGGTAGACCAATTGATACAGGAGTTCTTGTATCAATGCCAGGCTGTTTTGATTACTGTAGCCTTATAGTAAAGTTTGAAGTCTGCAAGTGTGATACCTCCTGCTTTGTTTCTTCTGCTAAGGATGTTTTTGCTATTCATGGTCGTTTATGTTTCCATATGAATTTCTGTATTGGTATTTCCAGGTCTGAGAAGAATGATGTTGGTAACTTAATGGGTATTCATTTTTATATTTTCAAACTAAATATAGCTATATACTTGCTGGGGAAAAATAATTATCAGACATATGGAACATATTCAGGGAGATATTTGTTTTTTCCAAAAGTGGAAAAGCATGAAACCCAACTGAAACTCACCTGAGAAAAAAACTTTTTTTAATACTTTTCTATATGGAAAAATGTGTAATACATATACTGTCATGCCATTATCCAAATAAATTAGTAACTATTTAGACTATACATCAATGTGTCAAGGTTAAACATTTTCAAAGTTGTTCAAATAACACTTTTAAAAGTTATTTGTCTAAAACAAAATAGTATAGCTTTAAAGGTAAAACTACATTTCAAAATAATATTGGTAAAACAATTGTGCAGCAAAGTGATTGCAAAAGATAAGTACTTACACAGAATCCATGTCAATTAGATACACTTGACAAAATAAATTCAGCATACAATCTGCAAAAGGGCCAACTTTAGATATATTTGAAATAATTTCCTCTAACAGATACAGAACAAAATGTCCTCTGCTTTTCTGGATAATTTTGTTGTTTACTTTTTTGTAGTGGTAGTGTTTTTGTTTTCTCAATTTATAATATATATGTCAACTTGAAAGGAGATGAATCTGAATGAATTAATAGAAAACATTTTCCATTTTCATAGATTCTTTTTCTTAATTTTAAAAATAAAAAGCCAATATAAAAACCAATACATTTGACACATAAGTTGCTGATAAAAGTCTTCCAATTTTGTGCAAATATATTCACATTCTTGATTTTTAATAGAGGCAGTATCAGTGTTATCCAAAGTATAGTCTACCAACAATTGTCAATCCACAAACTATTCGTTACCAGTTCATGAAAAGATGAGTATAAAAAGTGAGAATATTTAGAAACATTTATAGTAAATTGACACTGCTTCAGTTCTCTTGTACTTGATAAATGTGTTAGTCAGCATAGATTAGAAATTTAACAGAAAATAAATGGTCCTTCATCAAAGAGAGTTTGATGAGCAGTGGTATAGATAACTAAAATAAACAGGTATTACTCAAGCTTCGTTAAACTAATGGTTTTACACTCTTTTCCTACTAAATGATGCTTTTAAAATCATAGTTACAATACCTATAATGAATAGATAATAAAATTGAATAGATCAGAAATAATTCATGTCATATTTTTTACAAAATTATGTTCAAAAATATAATTTTCAGATACTTAAAGTCTGTACTTCTTCTGTATATGCCTAACACCAAGCATATTCACAAGCTAGATACTCAATAAAAATGTGTTCAGTTAATGGCACATTACTGTAATTGGTCATAGTAAATCAGGTAAATAAAATCTTTGCCATCCAATTCATCCACAGAATGACCTTAAGCTCTGTCTCTTCCCTTATACACTTTCCTTCTTTGAGAATGCCTGTGAGTTCCACATGAATGTAACATGAAGGTTTAGCTTCCAACTTCCTGCCTAGAACTCTGTATATACCTGGCACATGGTAGTTGTTAAATAATTGTTGCATGTATGATGAATAAATTCTATCTAGCGGTTCAATAACCATGAATGGAGTATAAAATTATGAAAGAGGAAAATCTAAGAACTCCACTGTGCCAGTCAGTGATTGCCACAAAATGAAGCAAAACCAATTATCTCAAAATTCACTGATTTAAAAGGGCAATAATTTATTTGCAGAGATCTGGGAATTGGCCAAAGGTCAGAAAAGGGTTAACTAATCCAGGCTCAACTAGGACAACTCAGCTCTACTCCCACAGTGACTCTTGTCTTGAGCAGGTTCTTCTCATGGCAATAATGAAGTTCAAGAGAACAGGCCCAGTTATACAAACACTTTTCAAACCTTTGCTTGTATCACAACTGCCAATATCTCATAGGACAAAGGAAGTCACATGGTTAATGCCAGAACCAAAGGGCGGAAAAATACAACTAACCATATTAGGAGGGCACTGCAAAATTACTGGAAGGAACATGAATGTATAATCCTATTTCTAAGTAGGAATTGAAGAGTTGGAACAATAATCCAGTCTGTCATACTGCAATAGGCATTAAAATGTGACAAAAATGTCCATATCCAAATTCCCAGACCCTGTGAATATGTTTTTTTTACCTGGCAAAAGGATTTTATAGAGATGATTAGAGTAAGGATCTTGAGATAGGGAGGATATCCTGGATTATTCAGGTGAGCCCAGTGCAATTTTAAGGGTCTATAGAAGAGGGAGGCAGGAGAGTCAGTCAGAAAAAGAAATGTGACAACTGACATAGAGAGCTTTTAAGATGCTTTGCTGCTGACTTTGAAGTAAGGAACCACAAGCTAAGAAATGCAGGTGGCCTCAAGAAGCCAGGAAAAAACACCTTTTGGTGGCCTGGAGCCTCCAGAAGGAACATAGTCCTGATGACACCTTGATTTTAGTCTATGGAAAGCCATTTTGAACTTCTGACTTCCAGAACCACAAGATAATAAATTTGTGGTTTTTTAAAAGCCACTAAGTTTGTGGCAATTTGCTACAGCAGCAATAAGAAATGAATATACACACCTACAGAATCTATAAACTGAATAAGTTTTCTAAATAATCAATAGAACCGACCTATGTAATCATACTCCCAACTAAATGCCATTTTAGTTAATGGACTATTTGTACAAAATATATTAATGTTTATGACTTTTAGTTTGCCTATTAATGTATGTAACTGTTAGATAACTTCTTCACACATCAAACATATATTCCACTAACAAAATTACTGAGACCATCCTTCATAAACTCCTGACTTGACTAATGAACATAGTTTGACAATCTCACATTTACAAAGGCAATAACTATGGCGGTTAAGCCTTGATTAACTTCTCCAAGTTTCTTCATGTCTTCAAAGTTTATGCCAATCTGCTCTTTAGATCTCACCATCCACTCACTAAATGCATAATATTTATCCCCTCACTGAGATGCTCAGGTCAGAGAGCACTATTTCATTATGACTGGTCTAGAAATCTCTGAAGTTCTTCCTGATTCCTATAGTAATTTTACTTTTCCTTCTCTATGCTTAGAGTAAAATTTCTCTAGACGGAATTCAGAAACATTCCAAGGAAAACTATCCTTTAAAAACTGAACTGTACAGTGCTTATCTGATAATGTTAAAAATTATGTTGTGGTTTTATAAAAATGCATAACAGCAATCCAAACTTCAGCCTTTGAAAAGGCTTAGCTTTTTTGAACATGCTCATGTTCATTTCCATCAAGTAGTTTTGAATTTCCATCGCAAATTATTTTCAATTGTTCATTTTTAGTAACAAGTACCTTTGAAAGCAGTATCTATGTTGTGCTGATTCTTTGAAAAAATGCCACTTAAGAGTTATCATCTATCCCATAAATGAAAGTTATCCAGTTTAATCATAGTGACCCCCTATTACTTCAACACACACTCATAAAATCATCCCTAATTATTTCTACTACTCAAGAAGTCTCATCTATAGAAACTTAATACTGGAATTTTTCAATATTAAATTTTCTGATGTTTTGGGGATTTGTGCCCATATGTGTGTTTTTGCTTTAAGCAGCAACAAATCAGAAAGTCATTTTAAAACTCAGATTAAGCAGCCATTCTTACTGACTGGGTTCCATTGTTATTTGGAGACATGTAAATGAAAGACTGCTCTTAGACTACATCTAATCAGCTTGAATCTTGAATCAGAAGTACATCTTTTTTCTTATTGCTTTAACATCTTTTCTGCTTGTGGCAACACATTCAATTCTTTTTTCTGACACAATTATAAAACATGAAATACATATGAAGTATTTATTGTTTCTCTACAAATATTCACTCCTGCTTTGTTAAAATGGTATTGTTATTTCCATGGCAATGGATTCTATGTGACTATTTATAGTACTACTTTTCAAAATGGGAAAGCTTGACCAACTTTTAATGTAAATACAAGTTATTTCTATAGAATCTAACTATAACTTCTTTTTTTCCCAGTGGAACTACTCAATTAACGTTGTACTTCTCAGTGAGTTTGAGACATGAAATTTGAAAACAATAAGACTAGAGAGAAAAATCTGCTATTGTGAGTGGTACACACATGTACACTGTAAGAAGTTCTGTTATTTAGACAAATACTGTGAAAACTGGTTTTGGATTTTGAAGCCACATTGAGGTACTCTAGGAATATTGAAATTGAGGAAATAAGGTTCCCCTCTGAGAATTAAAGCAAGAAATCAACACATAAAAGGGCAGGAGAAAATATATGCACTCACATGAAGGAGATAGAATATTTGTCCCATTGTCTAGACTTAGCTGTAAACTGATTAAATATGGAGACCTATATTCTCAGTCATGAAGTCAGCTATAAAAGTACAGAAAAGAAAGACTCACACAGGCAAGCACTGAAAATGTTCATCTAAACATTATCTAGGGAATAGAGAATATTATCCAGGAAGTTTTCTGCTTTCTTTTAATGGGTAAAACAAACTTGTTTATAAGCAGATGAAAATAATTTCATTAGAAGTCATTTAAAATATTTAAGATGTAGGAGAGAAGGGATAATCTATAGTAGAGGGTTCCTAAGATGACAAGAAATATTGGGATCCAAAGCAAAGTTTGAGAAATCTATTGCCAGATTAATTGGAGCTCCTTTATATGTTACTTATTTTCTCTCACTGTTTTTAGGATTCTCTTTTCCATGACCATTGAGAGTTTGATTTTTTCCCCCCCAGTCAGGATCTCACTCTGTTGCCCAGGCTGGAATTCAGTGACATGATCATGGCTTACCATAGCCTCTGACTCCCAGGCTCAAGTGATCCTCCTGCAGCAGCTTTCTGAGTAGCTGGGACTACAGGCATGTCCCACTACACTCAGCTAATTTTTTTTATATTTTGTAGAGACAAGGTCATGCTATGTTGTCCAGGATGGTCTCAAACTCCTGGGCTCAAGCAATCTTCCTGACTCCACCTACAAAGTGCTGGGATTATAGGCATAAGCCACCACAGGTGGCCTAGTTTGACTTTTATATATCTTGGGATACTTTTATTTGAGTTTAATCAGTTTGGTTATCTCTGACCTTCCTGTACCTGGATATTTATATCTTTCCCAAGTTTTGGAAAATTTTTTGTTGTTATTTTGTTTTTATAAGCTTTCTACCCCTGGTTCTTGTTTGGCTTTCTCTTGAACACCAATCACTCTTAGATTTGCTCTATTGAGGTGGTTTTCTATATCTTTTAGGCATTCTTCATTCCTTTTATTTTATCTTTTTCTCCTCTGATCGTGCATTTTCCAATAGCCTGTTTTTGAGCTCATTAATTCTTTTCTCTGCTTGATCTATTCTGCTGTTGAGAGCCTGTAATGAATTTCTCAGTTCAGCTAATATATTTCTCAGTTCTATGATTTCTGTTTGATTTTGTTTTATTATTTCAATCTCTTTGCTCAACTTATCTGGTAAATTTCTCCTTACTTTTCTGTGTTATTTTGGAGATCACTAAGTTTCCTTAAAACTGTTATTTTTAATTATTGATTGGAGAGCTCACCTCTCATTGTCTTGTTAGGGTTGGTCACTGGCTCCTAGTTTTGTCCATTTGGGAATGTCATTGTTCCCTGTTAGCTATTGTTTCTGTGGATGTACATCTATATCTTTGCATTGAAGGATTAGTTATTTATTCCAGTTTTCTCTGTCTGGCTTATTTTGGATTTTGTTGGGTATGTTTACTTAGAGATTTCTTTGCAATATAACTGTTGAATACCTTTTTTGTCTGGGACAGTTCCTTCTTTTTGGTACTATATGGAGCCTTAATCCCAGATTTGCCTCAGCTCTAGTAAGCTTCAGAGTGCTGCCCTTTCCATATGGGAGAGGTCTCAAAGGAGATATCTCAGTATTGTAGAGTGACTGCCTAGTAATTTGTGCCCAGGGGATCCATGGAATATACCTCCTACAGTGGTGTGATACTAAACAGCCACTCTGAGTTGGAATTTCTTTGGGCCTACATACACAGATGAGTTTCCCAGTCTGGAGATGCTGGCCCCACCTCCTGCCTTTGGCAGGCCTCATACATATTTTTCTCTTCAGGCTCAACAATGCTTTCTATAGGTTCAGGACAGGGCGCCCAAGATGGTGGGAAAGCTGGTTGTCCACCTCTATCTAACTTTTTCCAGTGTAGTAACTATGAGTTGGGGGCAAATTTTCCACATAGTTGGTGCATGGCAGATTGAAGGAAGGGAATCATAGATATAAGAGTTCAATTCTCTTAACACCTGCACAGAGTTCTTCACTTCTCTGTGGCACCAGGAATTGTCTCACCCTCACATTTGAGTTCTGGGGTATTGCTGGTGATAATCTTAGTACTATATATTTATTTTTAGTTTTCTGGAGGGGGAATTGAAGTCAGCTTGCTTCTACTCTGCCATTTTTGTGATGTCACCTATTCACACATTCTTGAAGACAAATCATGTGCTGATTTGTATCTGTTATGATTCATATATTTAATTTCACTATAAAAATGGTAAAAGCTAGTGATATATAGAATAAGAACTCAAGCTGCACTTTTCATTTTAACTGTATTATAAAATATGTTTTCTACTATGATGTCTGTTTTTGTTTTGCTTTTTTTCAATCCATGTTGCCAACACACAAAAAAGACAGCATATATTTTCAATCTTGTTTTAAATATGTAGTGGTTTGCTTCCAACATGGACTCAGTGAACCTTAAAGTTGGTGTACTATTAAAATTAGGTTTGACTGCAAATGTCAGAAAGCCCAAGAACAGTAGCTTAAGCCAGATAAATGTTTATTTCTTCTCTTATAAAAGCCCAAGTGAGCAGTTTAGGGCTAGTATGATGCTCCATGTACAGACTGGCTCTTTTTCTTTGTTCCTCCAAAATATGAGGTTTCAACTTCATTGTCCAAGATGGCAGCATCCATGTTCCAGGAAGATGAAGGGGTATCAAAGAAGAGTGTCAAAGGACATGTATCAGCCTTCTCTTAAGGATGGCTCTCAAGCTGCCAAGACAGTTCCACTTACATCTCATTGGCCAGAACTTAGTTACATGACAACCACTAGCTAAAAGGGGTGTATAAAGCATTTATTGGTGTAATCTCATGCTCAGTTAAAAATTCTATTAGTCTGGAAGAAAAATAATAGATAATAGGGAGTGACAAACAGTCTGCCATGGGTGTTGGGTATACTTCTTGCTGAATAGTGGCAGACCATAAACAGAGCTATGCCAGCACTAAGCTCTCAAATCCTAGAAGATTTTTTTTAATGGAAGAAAACTTTTAGGGAATAGTTCTACCTTCTATTTGCCACATACTATTTTCACCTTTGCTCATCTCTACTGGTTGAGTGTTTTTGTTTGTAACGAAGTCTACTCCTTTGTTTCTCTTTTAGTTTGATAAAATCTTTCTTAACAAATTTAATCGTGGTATTTTCTGAACTTAAAAAAATTAGCAATCTGTTTCAAGCTCCACATAAAAGAAAAAAATTAATTTACATCTATTTTTCTTGTATGCCAAGAGGCTCAGAAATAAGTTTGCAGTATTTAAAAGCCAACAAGTAATTGTTTAGGAAAGAAAAAGTAATATATTTTCCTTACCCATTGCAAGACTCATGGCTGAAACCCCTACAACAAAAAAATAAATTAACAATAAAAAAGCATACCAATGTATTTAAGTTTCACAACCACACAAGAGCCTTCAAAAATGAACACCCAAAGAAATCAGAAAATCTGTGTACTTTTATTGGCTATTGTACAGAAGTACAATTGGAGGACAAAAGTATATATCCTTTTTTTTTTTCTTTCTTCTTTTTTGAGTTGGAGTCTCATTCTGTCGCCCAAACTGGAGTGCAGTGGCCGCTCCCGGCCACTGCAGCCTCAACCTGCTGGGCTCCGGTGATCCTTCCGCCTCAGCCTTCCAAGTAGCTGGAACTACAGGCGCGCACTACCACGCCTGGGTCATTTTTGATTTATTGTAGAGATGAGGTCTCGTCAAGTTGCCCAGGTGGGTCTCGAATCCGCGGGCTCAGGCAATCCACTCACCTCAGCCTCCCAAAGGCGTGGGATTACAGGCTGAGCCACCGAGCCCGGCTAAAGTATATATCCTAATGGTAATAAACTAGGAGGAACTAACTTAGCAAGGTGTATTCAGATTCTTCTCTGTGTCTCTTTATTCCTTTCCTCTAGATATAGGGAAGACACCTCTGGAATGCGGGTCCTATGACCTACTTTAGAGGAAGTTCAGATAATTCTTTTACAGTCTGTTCAATGAAGAAAAGTGAGAGACCATCAAAGAGACCTTACTACTTCTGCTGTTTTCTCAAATGCCAAAATGCCATGCTTTAGGGTAGTGTGTCCTGAACCCTGTCAGTTATTGCATCATCTTAGAAGACTTTGGGTGTGGAATCTCCTCTCTGTTAGCTAAAAGAAGAGCATTATATTATCAACTGAATTGCCAAAGAAAATATATTAATCCAAATTTAACTGAGATTGAATTAAGACTCTGCATATTCTTCATAGAATCTAACTTTACATCTGGATTTATTGTGCAAAATAATTGAATGAGATAGTGCTTATGTGTAAAAATACCTTATTTAACATAAAAACAACTATAAAGTATTTATATGAAAAATTAAACCAGTGCTCCCTAACGAAGGATGAGTTTGTCCTTCAGTAAACTCAAAGTTAAAGCAGAACTTTCAGAGGACAAAATGAAAGCAAAGATTTAAACTGTTTTATTATTTTCACATTTCTAAGGCTGGTTCTTTCTTAGGTGGCTTTTAATTTTTTTCTCTCTTCCCTCAAGATTTTCCAGCACTTCTTATAATATAAGTTGCAGGAGGATTTTCTGTCACCTAATTAACAAAGATTTAAAAGTTTTTTGTGTGGTCTATATACACCATATAATACAACACAGTCATAAGAAAGAATGAATTCATGTCTTTGCAGCAACATGGAAGGAGCTGGAGATCATCATCCTAACTAAACTGACTCAGAAACAGAAAAGCAAACACTGCATGTTCTCACTCATGTGAGAGCTAAACAGTCACAAAGATGGAAATAGTAGATACTAGGGACACCAATAAGGGGCGGGGGAGGAGAAAGGCTAGGGTTCAGAAACTACCTACGGCTACAATGTTCCCTATCTGGGGAATGGGCTCCCTGAAACTCAATCCCCACCACTATACAATATATCCATGTAACAAACATGTATGTGTACTCCATGAATCTAAAATTTTTTTAATGTTAAAAATTTTTTTAAATGAAAGCTACAAAACACAGCTTAAAGAAATCCGGGAAGACACAAACAAATGGAAAAATATTCCATGCTCATGGATAGGAAGAATCAACATAGATAAGATGTCCATCCTACCAAAGGCAATCTACCGATTCAACGCAATACCCATTAAATTACCAACATCATTCTTCTCAGACCTGAAAATGACAATACAGAAATTCATATGGAAACATAAACAACCACAAACAGCCAAAACAATCCTTAGCAAAAGAAACAAAGCAGGAGACTTCAAACTTCACTGTAAGGCTACAATAATCAAAACAGCCTGGTATTGGTACAAGGACAGGCATATGGACCAATGGAACAGGATAGAGATTCCAGAAGCAAAGTCTCAATTTCTTAACCAATTTATTTTCAACAAAGCCTCCAACAACAACCACTGGGGAGAGGAGAACCTGTTCAGTAAATGGTACTGGGAAAACTGGCTGATCACATGCAGAAGATTGAAACAGGACTCCTACCTATCACCATACACAAAGATTAACTCTAAATGGATCAAAGACCTAAACATAAAACCTTGAACTTTAAGAATCTTAGAAAATGCAGAAGACACCCTTATGGGAATTGGAACTGGCAACCAATTCCTGATTAAAACCCCAAGTGCCTATGCCATAAGAGATAAGATAGACAAGTGGGACCTCAACAAACTGAAAAGCTTCTGCAAAGCAAAATAAATCACCAAGAGAGTGGGGGAAACTGCCCACAGAATTGGAAAAGATATTTTCCAACTATATATCTGACAAAGGCCTAACATCTAGGATCTACAAGGAACTTAAACGTGTTGTAAGGAAAAAACAAACAGCCCCATTCAAAAGTGAGCAAAAGACATGAATAGACATTTCTCAAAAGAAGATATATGGGCAGCCAACAGACACATGAAAAATTGCTCAACCTCACTAATCATGAGAGAAATGCAAATCAAAACCACATTGAGATATCACCTAAACCCAGTAAAAATGGTTATCATTAATAAAACAAACAGCAACATGCTGGCGAGACTGTGGAGAAAAAGGAACACTTCTACACTGTTGGTGGGAATGCAAACTAGTGCGACTTCTTTGGAAAACATTGTGGCGATTCCTGAAAGAACTAGAAATTGAACTTCCATATGACCCAGCAATCTCCCTATTGGGAATATACCAGGAGGAACTCAAATCATTCTACAAAAAAGATAAACTGCACACATATGTTTATTGCAGCTCTATTCACAATAGCAAAAACATGGAACCAACCATGCTGCCCATTGAAACTGGACTGGATTTTTTTAAAATGTGGTACATATGTACAATGGAATATTATGCAGCCATAAAGACAAACATGTGGACTTTGCAGCAACTTGGATGAATTTAGAGTCTATCATACTCAGTGATCTATCACAGAAACAAAGAACAGAGTACCATATGTTCTCACTCATAAGCGGACCTTGAACAATTATCATAATACTATAAGAAAGGGATTGGCAGTAGTGAGAAACTGTCAGGGAAGGAGGGGTGGGATTGGCAGTTGAGGGAAGCTGCCGGGGGCGGGTATACCTCATCAACAAGGGTACCTGCATAATGAGCATTTGTATAACTAACTCTGAATTGTACCCCACATCTTTAAAATTAAAAAAATTTTTTTTAATTTTAAAAAATATAAGCAATTTTTGCTCTGGTTCTTCTTATTCCTGTCCCTGACATTAGTAGAATACAACTTGATTTTTAAAAGAAGAAAGAAAGAAAAGAAAAAAGAAATCTGAGATGGATAGACGCAGTCATTTGAGAGTTTTGTGGAAGTGTTTCTTGGATGGCCAGAAGCATTTTTATTTGAGGTATTATGTCCTATGCTCAGAATACAAAATATGCTTGCCTATGGTGAAACTGTTGTCATGGCACACTAAACCATTAATACATTATCATTCTAAAATAAAAATTAAACCAGAATTATATAACTGACCAGTCTTCAATTCCTCAGAGTTGAGGAATAAAGATTAACGTAATGATTCACTTTTCTTTAGAGTATTCCTACTTTTCAAAAGGTGCAGTACTCTTTATTTTTAATTATTTAGTTTAAAGTACTAATATAAAACATTCTCGTGCAAACAAAAATCAAACTGGAAACAAGTGAAAACTAAAATTACTTTTCCCCTTCTCCAATACTCTCAATTTCAACAGGTATTTCCAAAGTGCCTTCTAAAAGATTTGTGCTAATTTACAACCCAGTGTTCTTAAACATAGCTATAAACACATGTACTTAATAACTTGTTATTCATTTGCTCAGAGCATTTCCATATATATTGGTTATAGATCTAATTTAGTTTCACAACTTTCCTGTGAGATCAAGATATTAATCTCCCAATTTTATAAACCTAAAAACAAAAATGAAGAGACTTTAAAGTGCTCGACAGTAACTTCATAGTGGGCTAGGAACTGAACTTAAACTTCCTACTTTGTCGTAACATCATCTAGTGACGGGTTTATATTTTCAGGCTAATTCGTTTTTAAAAAGAGTTTAATATTGAGAACCTGGTGAGCATCAAATATCAACTACTATTCAGGTCATCTAATTTGTTCTCTGACTCAGAGCCAAAGTCACATTTATGACCAATTTGGTGTCCTTTCAATATATATATCAGTTGGGACTCATTAGCCAACAGCTATGAAGACTACTTAAAGAATCCACTAATAAAAGGTACAGCACACTGGAAACAATGCAATTTCTGTGTTTTAGAGATTCTGGGAAATGCTTTATCTTGAGTTTCATATCTTATCAAAAAATCTCCATGGTACCTGAGTAGCCATTGTGTCTAGTTGTGCATTATTACTTGAGAGACAAAAAGCACCTCTGGTGTAGACAGTTCTGACTCTGGAAGGTTCAGTCCTGACTTCAGCTACAATAGTCACTCTATAGAGTATCCAGAAACGACATGAAGCTTATATGAGGATTTAAAATTATAGCTCTGATCTACCGTAAAAGTTGAATGGCCAAAAATGTTTCTCGTAATGTCCCTTAGGCTTATCTAATCGTGCCCATAGTTCTCACTCAAATGTTTTAAAAGAGACTTTCCTTGCTGCTATTACCTCTTATGTTCACACCCGGCCTTTACAAGACTGACATAGGATGGGGATTTATAGTACAGGGATACCTTTGAGTAAGAAAAATGGATGTCCTATCCTCTGTTGAACTAAATAATAACCCTATTCTAGTAACAGTTATAGAAGCAAGTTGTCAAATTCCCATGAAAGTTAATTCTCTAGCTCTAAACTTATAGGACCAAAACTATACTTATTCAGCTGATGTTCATAGTTTCTGCAAAGGTGTCTCTGGATGAGAACTGAAAGTGTTAGGTAAATGTCTAGAAATCTTAAAGAAAAAATCTGGTTATTTGAGGGAATATTCAGATAACCATCTGAAAATTTCACTTTAAAACTGAAAGTTGAAGTCATGTAGGCACAACCTCTATATCTTATAAATGTGTAAAAAGCAAGAAAGAGACTGAATATAAAGGCTGAGCTTTCATACCTATTTTGTTTACCCTGTAAAATTTCATCACTCTTTTACACAGCTTGGTATTTTCTCATTTTGATGCCTCTCAATCTCTATGATTAAATTCTAATAGTTTCTGGTTGTTTCTACAGGTTTAGACTGGGTTAGATTCAAGATATCTCATGCAGATTTGGCTCTTCTTTGTTTGACCATACATTTGAATAAGTGGTTTTGCTGGTAGATTTGAGAATGGAGTCAGAATAGACTGATGTGTGAATGAGCAGATGGAAACCTGATCTTGTCTGGTGGAACTTGGAACTTGGAAGGAAGGAAAGAAGGAAGGAAGGAAGGAAAGAAGGAAGGAAGGAAGGAAGGAAATCACTAGCCTGAGATCTAACCTTCATCTCTATTTTCAGCTTTTAACCTTATCCAGTACACCTTTGGATTAAGACAAAGAAGCAAGCCTGGAATTCCAGTTCTGTCAACTTATAAAGGAATTTGGGCAAGTTACTGACCCTCTCTGAATTCCAGTTTATTCATCTGAAAAATGGGAATAAGATTATTGTTGTGGGGGTTATAGTTTAAATTTGTATGTCTCACACATGACAGCAATTAAGGAACATTAACAGGTTGCCAAGTGACACATGAAACATTTTTATCAGCAGTTCTTCTTATTAAACTCTTCCAATTGGTCTGGAATCATATAAATATGCAGAACTAGTCTAAAGTTTATAAAGAGAAGAAACTGAAGAGTTCATTTATTCAACAAACATCAGCATAGACGAGGATGCAAAGCTATTGAACTATGAGGTAAGTCATATGTCACTATAGTAGATGGTAGAACAAGATATGTGCCACAAGAGAAATTCAGTTGAAGCTTTATGGAGCTTTAGGCAAGAAAATATTTCTTTCAGTTGAATTATCAGAAAATATTTTATGGAAAAGGTAAGTTTAAGCAAGATGTTAATGAAGAGAGTGTGTATTTGATATAGTGACTATTTCCGTTTGATCAAAGCATGCAATAAAGGGGGAAAGTGTGAGATAAGACAACAAAGTAGATTGGGACAAGAATGTAGAGACATTAGAAGGCCAAGCTAAAGAATTTGAGACTTTTGAGCAGAGGGATGATATGATTGATATGATAGTTTTACTAGGAGACAATTTATCTGGAACTTTGTGAAAAAAGACTAGAGGAAAAACCAGCTTGCACAGCATGGCAAGACCTTGTCTCTACAATAAATCAAATTATTAGTCAGGCATTGTGGTGGGCGCCTGTAATCCTAGCTCCTTGGAAGACTGAGGTGGAAGAATCTCCAGAGCCCAGCAGGTGGAAGCCAGGGTAGCTGTGATCATGTGACTACACTCCAGCCTGGGCAACAGAGTGACTCTGACGAAGGAAGGGAGGGAGGGAGGAAAAAAAAAAAGACTGCAGGGAAAGAGATACCAAATCCAATTAGGACACTGCATAGTGATACGTGTGAAAGGTTATGATGTGTTGATCTGAAGAAAGAGCAATGGAATTAGAGAGGAAGGACTGGATTCACAAGTTGGGGGAAATAGAAAAAATGAGGAATGCTGATAATAAGGAATGAAAGGAGGATAAAATAGTATTGCTGTTTCTAACTTATTTTTGTTATCACCACAAAAATGTATGTTCTGATTCTGCCTTTAATGTTATTGGAATAATGGGCTTATTTTTAGCTTTATGTCAAATTTAGTGTTTAGTAAACACAGGATGTTTTACAACCAATTTTATTGCCTACCAATATTATTTTATCTCATTAGGAATTAAAATGTAAGTTAATTCTTTTATTTTACAACTTCTTTGTTGTATTCTTCCCAAAAGTACTGAACTGTTATCATACCTAGAAGATGGTTCTCGATCATGGCTGCTCATTGGAATCCAGTTTGGTGCATTTTAAAAATTCCATTATCTGAACAAATGAATCAGAATTTCTGGGAATTGGATTTGGTCATCAGTATTTTCTTTTTTCTTTTTTTTGAGTTGGAGTCTCACTCAGTCGCCCAGACTGGAGTGCAGTGGCCGCTCCCGGCCACTGCGGCCTCGCCTGCTGGGCTCCAGTGATCCTTCCGCCTCAGCCTTCCGAGTAGCTGGAATTACAGGCACGCGCTACCACGCCCGGCTGATTTTTTGATTTATCGTAGAGATGAGGTCTCGTTGCCCAGGCGGGTCTCGAACCCGCGGGTTCAGGCAATCCATTCACCTCAGCCTCCCAAAGGCGCGGGATTACAGGCTGAGCCACCGAGCCCGGCTCTTTTTACTTTTGAGTTGGAGTCTCACTCTGTCACCCAGACTAGAGTGCTGTGTACGCTCACTGCCACCGCAGCCTTGACTGGCTGGGCTCAGGCGATCCTTCCACCTCAGCCTTCCAAGTAGCTGGAACTACAGGTGTGCACCACTATCCCAGTTAATTTTTTTATTTATTGTAGAGAGGAGGTCTCAACAAGTTGCCCAGGCTGGTCTCAAACCCCTGGACTCAGGCAATCCTCTCGCCTCCACCTCCCAAAGTGCTGGGATTACAGGCATGAGCCACTGCGACCAGCAGCATTTTTATACTACTCTCCCCAATGAGCCCAATGTACAGTTTCAGTTGAGAATGACTAACCTTGAACAAGGTATACTTTAAACTCTATAAATAAGCACACTTACTCACATTGTTCTTTATCCATTCGTTGTGAAACTCACCAAGCATACCCCTGGTGGTCATTCCTAAGTCTTAACTGAGGGCAAATTTCCTAGGATTCCCATATGTCCAGCATTCCTTGATGACCTTTCCCCATTTCACACCACTCCATCTTGGACAAGTGTATAATCCTATTCCAACTGGAACTCTTCCTACACACATGAGAAAATCAACCTGAAGATAAAATAGACACCATTAAGAGCAGGAAGCAAAGACAGAAGGAACATGGGTCCTAGGTGAAATAAACAATTTTACCAATCAATCCAGAAGACTTGTCGTCCACTGGACTTCAGGTAATAAGGACAAAAAAGTTCCTTACCATTCAAGCCACATTTAGTTAGGGTGTCTGTTATAACCAAAAGCATATTGTATCATATCATCATCCTTCATGCTCTTGAAATAAATTGTTTTAGATCTTGTTTGTTGATAAAAGACTTCAGAAATGACAAAGCGCAAACCTGAGATGTGATGCCTTTTATCAAGTACCCATCCACAAAATTCTTATCTTTGTATAACAGACATTTGGATTATAAGTGCTGTACAGCTATGAAAATCTGGACTTTGAAATCCAACACATTTTCAAGCTGTATTCTGACCATTTGGCTCTGTTCTTTTGTTTTGTTTTTAGTATGTTTTTAGTAGTACATTACATGGAGTTTCCTTATGATGCTATTTCAACGCATTTTCAAAGAATAATTCCATAATTCCAAGTTCCAGTCTCTACATGTGCCTTTGAAATTTAATCCCATCTGTAATATTACCAGAAATTATTATTATCTATTAAATTTTATGTGTGTGGAAAATATACTGACAATCCATTTCCTCAAAAGATGCTTCTTAAAGTACATAAGTGTGTAAAAAATAAGGACTGTAAGAATCTACATTTATATTTGCTTGTATATGCATCAGGAAACTCTACAAAGAAGAAATTATTTACAATGGTTAATTTGGTTAGGGATAATTGGGGGACTGGGTAGAGGAGGATGTTAGGGGTATACATGTCACTGTATACCTTTTTATATATCTTGATCTTTGAAATAATGTAATTATATTGCCTATACACAATTTTAATCCAAGTATCACATTAACAAAAATGAATTTAATTTTAAAATTCTAAAATATATTGCCTGATAAACTTAAGTCACCTATTATTAAGTTTATAGCGGAAGATGTTACTAAAACAGGATTATGGATGCTGCTATTGGCTGGAATCAAAAGTCAAAAACACAAAATTGCAAATACGCGCGCGCGCGCGCACACACACACACACACAAACACACACACACACACACATACACAGTATGCTATTGAGAGAGTTATGCTACTAGTATAGCCACTGAACTAGTTCTAGTATACCTGAACTAGAAGTATCTGTGCCTGTTTGAGACTTAGAATGAAAACAAAGAAACATGGTATCAGCACTATTTTAATTTCTTTTTCTGGATTAGCCAACATATTTAGACAAACTATAGAAGAGGGATAAAATAAAAGGAAGAAAAATTATTGTTAATCTTATACTTCTAATATGCCAATACAGCTAATACTCTAAAATAAGATAAATTAATCAGTTGTTATTTTAAAAAATTAATATACAAAATAAATAGCTTTTTATGTATAAATAACCAATACAAAATACATTAAAGAAAAGGCTCCATTTACACTAAGAACAAAAGAGTTAAAAATTCCTAGGTAAAATAAACTTAAGTAATGCTTAGGACTAATACAAAAAAATTCAATACTACAGTAAACAGAATAAGCCATAATCTTGAATAGAAAAACTCAGTAATGGAGAGATGCTAACACTTCTAAAATTAATCTGCAAATTCAGAGAATCTGAATTGAAATATGAATAGGAATTTCTAAGATATTGAAGGAAAGATACTGAGTTACCTGGAAAAATAAGTATTCAAGAATAGCCAGGAAAAATTTGATTTTAAAGAATAATGAGGAAGGACTAGCCTTGCCAATATTAAGTCATATTATAAAGTGACAATAATTAAAACAATTTTTCAGTGAAGAAGATGTAGACAGATCAATGGAATAGAATAGAAAGTCAAAACAAAAGACCCAAATGAAAATAGGAATTTAATGATAAAGATGGTTTTACAAATAAATGAAGAATAAAAATGAAACTTCATAATAAATAAAATTCTAAAATGTACTTTTTACCAGAAGTACTCCAAAATTAATTGATTCTTCTGACATTGAGAATAATCTGACATCCTGACATTTTCACCAATGTGAGAAACCCTACCATCTCCAGTCACTGCCATATTAGACTTTTAGCTAAAACAATACTAAACAAGAAATTTTAAATTAAAACATAAAAATGATTTATGTGAAATGCTCTTTTTAGTGATCCTATACTACTAGGATATCTAAAACATTAAGCAAACTCACAAATGACCCTTAAACCCCATAGAGAAAGGATCAAATAGTCAAGATAGAATAAAAATAATCAGAGTGTGTAAATGTGAAGCATAGATAGAGGCTGCGTTGGTATTCCAACCCAGGACATCTGAAGAATAGGCACAACTCACAAATCTTACAAGTGGCATTCCAATATTGACTGGTGATAGCTCAGTAAAGGTTGTTTACTGAGCTATCTTCCAACTTGCCCCATCTGCCATTTCAAATCAGATCTTGTTCTCAACTTTCCCATTTTTAGGCATAGATAGAAGAATCCAATCTTAATAACCAGCTAGTTATTATTGTTTATTTGCACATCTCCTACCAAGTATATATTTCAGGTTCGAACTAGGCGTATAAAAGACACTTGTAGACCCAACCAAATTAATCAAAATATCAATAACCAAATCACTTAATAAACCTAATTTTAAAAATGTATCCCTTGAATGGGTTTGTGAATCATAGTACAGCAACATATTATAATGATATAAAGCTGCTAAAAAAACAACTGTAACAACTATTAAAACATAGAAGAATAGGTAGCTATAAGGTTAAATCTTTACAAGCAGAATGCTTTTATAGTGTTATACAAACTCACTACAATTATGCAAAAGCATGTGCATGTGGATGAGGCTCAGAAGATAATATGCAAATGTTAATATAGTTGTGTTAGAAGAGTGGGATTACAGGTGATTATTTTTTTCCTGTTCTCAGAAGTTCTTTCAATCATTTTGCTACCCAGTGTATTGTGTCAACCTATATTGCTCATAATATAGGTTCAGTTCCATAATAAGATCCAACACATTGGCAAATTAAACGAGATTATAGTCTATTTTTCTCTCATATTACAATTCAAATGTAAGCTAAGCAGAGCTGACATATTGGTTCTACAATGTCAAAACTCAAGTTGCCATCTTTTTATTCTCCCATCCCTTTTTCTGAATTGTCTCAAATGACCCACTATCATGCCTATGTTTTCCAGCCAGCGGGAAGAAGAAAAAAAAGCCAGAGGCAAGCACACTCTGCTCCTGTAGAGGCACAGTGCCTGACACACAAGAAGACAAAAAAAAAACCAGTTAAATGAATGAATGACCAACCCTGCAGCAACTCTACTTTTGAAAGGGTCCAGAAGGGAAATTCCATAATGAAAGATACTTTACAATGACCAGATACAGGCCTCTTACATTTTCTCATTGACCTTAGGAGTATTGGGAGTTGAGGGAATAAGATGCTTTGCAAGCTAGTGAGAAAATAATCTCATTGTTATCTATACCCATTTAATCTTGGAAGACTGATTCACTGCAGGCAGATACCTCTCAATAGGCATATACATCTCACTCAGCTCCCTTTGTCAAAACTCCTGGCCATCTCATCTTTATAACCTTCTGAGTTCAAGGTCATAGCTGATAGTGTCAACAAAAATCATCCTGAGTCTATAATAATGAATGGCAAAAAACAAACAAACAAACAAAAAACCTGGGCAGCATACAAGACCTCATCTCTACAAAAAAATTAAAATAGCCAGACATGGTTGTGTGCACCTGTAATCCCAGCTCCTCAGGAGACTTAAGCCCAAGGATCACCTGAGCCCAGGAGGTTGAAACTGCGGTGAGCTGTGATTGTGCCACTGAACTCCAGCACAGATGCCAGAATGAGACTCCAACTCAACAACAACAACCCCCCCGCCAAAAAAAAAAAAAAAAAACAGAAAAAAAAGAAAGTTGTAAGGTGAATTGTTATTTCCCTTGCTTCTAGTTTGAGGCATGTACATTATCTACTGAAATCAGGGATACATCCAGGGCGAAATTGTGGATGAATAAAATAAAAGTGCTGCCACCCAAAAGGGAGTTCTTGTTTTAAATTCAACTTGCTGATTTTTAAATCAAATTTAGCATTATGTGACTACTTGATAATGGCTTTTGAAACATGCCTTACAGATAAGCCAGTACAAATCCCTTAAGAATGCATTGGATATGATTTAAGCAGGTGCAAAGGTAAATCAACACAAATGTGAAGAAAGATTCTTCCTGCTAAATTTTTAGTAATTATTGCCTTAGATGCTATAATTTCTGCTAATGTCTGAAGGGATACTGAGGGGTTATATAGAGTGTATTTGGCATGTTAATATTCCTATGTTGGGCAACCCCGTCAAGTCTCCTTCTTGCTCTGGGAGCTTTTTTTATGTGACTTCCTGGTGTGGCATGATGCCACTTGAAAGTCAAATTATTCATAGTTATTGCCTCTGAAGCGACACAAAACTTTAACTTTCACAAAACCATTGATATAAAAAATCATTTTCTTAAGAGAAAAATAAAAACTTAATAAATTTAAAGACTAAAACAGTCACCACTTTCCAAGATAAAAATTGTTTTTCCTTGTAAATTAGACTTCCTCTTGGGTCCCACATTGGTTAATGCCAACCAACACAATTTCCCCCCAGTCACTAGGTGGTATGTACTGTGTTTCCTACATTCCCAAAGTCCAGGGAGGAGTTCACAAGTGACCTCCTCACCTGCTATTAAAATTCCTCTAATAACTTCCTAACACTCCTTTCTACCGGTAGCATAAAATTTGAATTTATTTCCTAGGATATTCAAGGCATATCCTAATTTGAATTCATCTCACTCTCCTGCATCATCTCTTAGTAAAGACTCCCAACATATCTGATGCCTAAATAAGTAAAAAACATCTATCCCCTTTTGTTGTTCATACCATTCCAAGTCTAAAATGCTGAAATACTATATCTTCTTTCTTCAAAAAGATGAAAATCCTGTTCATCTTCTAGTGGTCAGTTCAATTGGCATTTCCTTGATCTTGTCCCAATACCAGCAGGTGGAAGTTTCTACCTTGTTCTCAATGACATTTTACTTGTTCTGTGTGATATTAATAAAAATATAATTAATATAACTATGTGCCAGACACTTTGCCAAGCAAATATCAACTCATTTAGTCATTATCATGCTTGTTCTATCTTATAGGAGCTTCTATAAGATTAAGTAATGGCCGGGCACGGTGGCTCAAGCCTGTAATCCCAGCACTTTGGGAGGCCAAGGTGAGGGGATTGCCTGAGTCTACGGGTTTGAGAACAGCCTTTGGCACGACCTCACCTCTACAGTAAATCAAAAATTAGCCGGGCGTGATAACGCACACCTGTAGTTACAGCTACTTGGAAGACTGAGGTGGAAGGATTGCCAGAGCCCAGCAGGTCAACAGTGGAGTGGCCGAGAACATGCCACTGCACTCCAGCCTGGGGCAATGGAGTGAGACTCCAACTCAAAAAAAAAAAAAAATTAAATACTTTTTTAAAACTATGCAGCTAGGAAGTGGGACATTCAAATCCAGATCTTCTGACTTCCAGAGACCATGCTGTTTTTAGAGCATCTGCTTAATACTAGTAATATTCATAACTGTCTCTCCACCTAAACTGTAAGTTCTTTGAAACGTGGGGGTATATCTTCGTAGTTCTGTATTCTTGGTGTGCAATACTGTGTTTTGTGCATAATAGTTGCTCGGGTTCTTGGATGAATAAATAGAAAAAAGAATGTGGAAGGTTGATAATTCTAATAAAGTCTTCTTAACTCTAATATAGTATAATATGGTATACTGCTTTGTTTCCTATCATTCACCTCCTAAGCTCATTGGTACAGATCACAAACACTGCATATAATTCATAAGGAAGCTGCAGCTGTATAGAGCTCTGAGATCCACGTTAGCTGAACTGTCCTGAAAAGTGAAACTGTGAACGTACCACGTGACAAGCAGCCTAACACAGGCTCAACACTTGAGAGTCAGCTAGAAATATGACAGCAGTTTGAGCTAATTTCCACACAACCGGCAACAGTTTTGTCTAAGCTGCAAGCCCTCTAAGCATTACTACCATAATATTTATTGAGCAATAACAATTGCTAGATGCAATTCAGAATGTTGAATTGGGCATCATCTTTACCCAGGAGACTTGTAATTTAAATTCTACAGGCCTACAGAAACATAAGGAGGAAAGAAGGCAAGGGCCTTCCCTCCTCTGTCTCCCACCCCCTACATGTACTCAATAAACAATGAAATATTCCTTCAGCAAATCAAAGCACCCCTGGATACTGTATTAGGCACTCAGCGAAGATGCATTAACTCACTCAGGCTGAGATGATAGCGTTTAGTGTACTGGAGTAGTAACTTGTCATATAGAATCTAGTGTCCCAAACAAGTTAGCACAGCTTCTAAATGTGGTTAATGTTCTAACATACTTATGATACGAGATCAAAGATGTAAACAAGGTTGGCCTTAGAAATAAGTTGTAAATGAGCTGGAAATATAAATCGTGCCTCTCCTAATAGCATCACCAACTGCTCTCTGGTATGTGCTTCTCTCATTTCACTAGGCTCCATCCCATTTATGATTTCAACTAATCTCTGCTAAACATTTAACTGGCAATGAGCCAATTCATGCATTATGTTTTAAAGTTAATTTTTAGTTTTATCAAAGTAATACATGTACATACTTTAAGAAGTAAAATATGACCAAAATCAGTTCCCTAACTCATGCTTCCCCAATCCCTATTCTTGATTCATTATGGTAATCACTGTTAATTCTTTTAGCTATTGATTTTGGTGCTTATGTCCCTTTTCTAAATAATGTGCTTATACTATTGTTTTATTTTAAAGCTTTAACCATTATTTATTTGCTTCATTCTATAGAAGATGCATTACCTCTCAACATATCCCCCATTCAACCTCCCAACATACACACATATTTCCCTTTCTCCATCTTTCCATCATAATTATAGCATATATTTAGGTTAAATCCATAACTAAAGGCTACATAAATATGCATGTATTAACACTGTTTATTTCTCCGTTGTGAAATATATTATAATTACACTTCTTGTACAACATAATTTCCCAAGAATTTATACTTGCTTCTTTTTGGGGGGTGCCTTGATTTTCTAAATACTTATCAACTCATCTCAAACTCTCCATTAGACTGAAAACCCCTCTCAATGTAGTGAGATATCACACTGTAATCTATCAGTTTAATTTGCTTTTTGGAGACATTCACATGGACTTCTCTACCCTTCTATTACAGTCTGGACTAATTGTTTTCTAGGCTACTGCATACCTACCATTGTGGGGATTTCCTTTGCCACCAGCCTGGGAATTCCCTTTTCCTTTCTCTTGTGTTAGATCTCTTGTCTTTTTTGACTCTATGATCTCTGCTTTCTGTTTTACTTCTTCATTTTAATGAAACAAATCTTCCCATGCTTTCTTATAAAAAGAGTTCAAGGGCAGTAACTATGTTGAGACCTTACATATCTGAAAACACATTTACTCTCATGTTTAGATGAGTAAATAATTGTATTTTGATAACCATTTTCTCTCAGAATTTTTATAGCATTTCTCCACTGTTTTCTAGTTTCTATTTTTAAATTTTTATTTATTATCATTATTATTATTTTTTTTTTTTCATTAATCAGTATTTTTTATTGGTTTTGTGGGGTACAGTTAAGGGTTAGGTGTACAATGACGTTTCATTCAGGCACCCTGTAGATAAGAAGTGTTTTCCCATCCCCCGACAGATATTTGCTACTGTTAATCCCATCCCCCTCCCCCCCATAGTTTCCCAGTACCATCCGTCATTTTCTCATAGTATTGCATTGGATGTTCAAGGTCCATTATATGAGTGAGAACATGTGATATTCGGATTTTTGTTTTTGTGAGAGGTCACTCAGTATTATAGACTCTAGTTCCATCCAGGTTGCAGCGAAATTCATGATTTTGTTCTTTTTTATGGCTGCGTAGTATTCCATCGTGTATATGTACACATTTTTTTAATCCAGTCCTCTTTTGATGGGCAGCATGGTTGTTTCCAGGTTCTTGCTATTGTGAACAATGCTGCGATAAACATACGTGTGCAGGTATCTTTTTTATAGAGTGATTTGTGTTCTTCAGGGTATATTCCCAGTAGGGGGATTGCAGGGTCATATGGAAGGTCAATTTTT
>NW_007253588.1:1968-9836 GCF_000164805.1 Carlito syrichta | reverse complement strand
TTAGATGAATTTCACCTATATCATATCATTTTACTATCCCAGGAAAGAGTTCATTTTAAAGTTTTTTTCACTAGGCTATTCTATATATAGAGGAAACATAGTGTTTTCTTAACATCAACGGAGTCAATTTCTTTGTGTTTAAGAACTTACTGTGAAATATATCTTAAATCTTGGTTACTCTATTAAATACAATTCAATATTGGTGATTCAACAGAAATTCAATCCAACAAGTACTGTAGCAACATGACTAGTTTTGAAAGGAAATTTTTTGCTTCATATAGTATAAAAGGTAAAAACATTCATCTATTTTATTGCCATGTTCTATAACATGGGAATGTATGAAAAATTCTTTTCTGATGCTCCCAAATCTTCTATTGTTCCTTCATAATTATTTTGGGCAAGATTCTAAAAAAATGGAGTAAGTATTTTGATGGTTTCTTTGTAGGATTAGTATCCTACATATTTTTAGGTAGCAGTAATGATCAAGAATTAAAGCTATATTTAGATGCTCTGTAATGGAAGTTACGAGTGGAAATAATAATTGATTATGCAGTGTCTTTTCAAAATTAGTTTCATTCAATATTATTGTTTGTTGTGTGTGTATATGCATTTTTCTTCAAATCTGTGTCTATGTAATAAACATGGAAACTCTGACCCTCCTCTGAATCCCAAGACAATCCACAGCTGTCTGTCCACTTTGTTCTGGCCCCTGTGAATGCAATGCTCTGTCAGAAACTGCAGGCCTGGGTTTATTTTGCCTTTCAGGCAAAAACTGCTTTTGGATTCTTTCATGCCAGATAACTGTGGCGCAAACGTTAAAATTGATATATTCATCTTGTCCAATTTAGCTTCCACTCTAATTGCAATTTTTTTTTGAGAAGGCAAGGATTGTATAATATGTAGACTATTCATAGTCTTTATATTCTATTAATTATAATGTTATAATATAATATTGAGATAATGCAATCTTTACAATAGTTACAATACATGTGTATAGAACTTGAACCCTCCTTTGAAAAGTTTACTTTCAAAATAGACAAATGATGTCAAAACAATACTGCAAATAGAGGCAGGAGTTACAGATTAATCCTTTGACATGCTGTGTTAAGCTCACTACACACAGTGTAGCCTTGGTAGATAATATATTTAATATTTATAGAAAACTGAGCTGTAAGAAAAGTCTATATAAAAATGTGACCCAAGTCATTAAGAGAGGAGATGGAGCTGGTGGTTTCTATGATTATGTGAATAGATACTACAAAATTCATGCCCATGGAATGTTTGGAATAAAAGGACGTATGATTAGAGATCAGTGATTTCCACTTGTTGTTGTTTATTTGAAAATGGCAACTTTCCTACCATTGTAGGCTGCTGTTTCTGAGTGAAGGGAACTTTTATAATTGATGAACTTTTAATGAATTGCCAAAACCCACCAGTTAGACTTATTTTACCTTTAACCGTCAGCTTGTAGTTTAAGAAGATGCATTATGACTGTTGTGAGGTTCATTCTTTTTGCTAATATTTTTATGTATGCTATCCCATTTATGCTACATTTTTGAATAAGTGACTGAAAAATATTTTTACAGTGCAGACTGCTATGCTTAAGAGACTTTGATTCTGATAAATTCAGTATTTTCCTATTTTAGGAGTGGTCATTGTTATGATATCTCACAGAATAGAGTATACATAGGGAAACATGAGATGGAATACAGCTTTATTCATTTTCACAAAGTTAACAAGTCTGTATAACCTGTCCCTGGTTGGAAATATAGACATTACCAGTAACCTAGAACCACCTCTATTGTCCAAAACTTTCTTCCATGCACTACTCTCCCTCAGTCTCCGGAAGGGTAACTAACTAGTACAATATGTTCGTTTCTAGTACAATATGTTAGTACAATACTTCTAGTACAATATATTAATTTTGCCCATTTGGGGAACTTTTTACAAACCTAATTATATAGCATGTATTCTGTGTTGACTGCGGTGTGTATTTTCGTTCTATTTAACTTAATTCCCGATAAAGTAGGATTTAATTCTCCAATTTTGCTATTCATTTTCTGTATGTCTTACACCTTTTTCATTTTGTATTCCTATTACTGTCTTCTTTTAATTTCCCCTGATGTTTATTTTCCTATATTTTAAAATTATTTTCTTACTAGTCACCTTGGCAATTGCAATTAACTTCTTAAAGCATCTAGTTTGGATTATAGCCAGTATAATTTGTGTATTATGGAAAAACTTTTCTCCACTATCGCTCTCTGTCCTTCTTTCTTTTTGTGCTATTATTGTCATATAAATTAAACTTGAATACAAATTTTTATTATTTCTTTATGTAATTGTCTTATAAATCAGAAAGGAAAAGAAAAGGCTTACAAACAAACACATTTTCTGGTGCTCTTTTCATTGTCATGTGGATTTGAGTTACTCTAGCATCCTTTCACTCCAGCCTTAGTGTTTCTTTTTTTATTTTTTTGAGTTGGAGTCTCACTCTGTCACCCAGACTGGAGTGCAGTGGCTGCTCCCGGCCACCGCAGCTTCGACCTGCTGGGCTCTGGTGATCCTTCCACCTCAGCCTTCCAGGGAGTTGGAACTACAGACGCGCGCTACCATGCCCGGCTAGTTTTTGATTTATTGTAGAGATGAGGTCTCTTAGTGTTTCTTATAGGATGGCTTTGCTAGACAGGAGTTCTCTCAGTTTCTGTTTCTCTAGGAATTTCTTATTTTCTCCTTCATATTGGATGGTTACTTTTGTTGCTTACAGACTTCTTCGTGGCCCATTCTTTTGTTTCAGCTCTTTGAAAATGGTATCCCACTTCCTTTTGGCCCCTGTAGTTTCTGATGAGAAGACAGCTGCTAATCTTATTGAGAATACCTTGTATGTGTATGTGATGATTTGCTTTTCTCTTGCTGATTTTCAAGGTGCACTGTCTTTTGCTTTTGACAGATTGACAGTGTTGTTTCTAGGTGTGAATCTTTTGTGTATGTCCTGCCTTTTTTGGATCCTCTTCTGAGATTCTCTCATTTGTATATTTTGATATGTTTGCTGGTGACCCACATGTCTCTGAGGGTTTATTCATTTTTCCTCGTTTCTTTTCCTTATTTTTCTCAGACTATATAATCTCATTGATTTTCCTTTAAGTTTCCTGATTCTTTCTTTTGCCGGTTCAAATTTGATATTGTCTCTCATTAGTGAATGTTTTATCTCATTTATTGTATTTTGCATGTCTGAATTTTATTTGGGTCTTTTATTATGATCTATTTCTATATGATATTACCTACTTGAGACTTGTATTGTATTTGAGTCTAGTTCGTTAGACACTATTTTCTTTTTTGAGTACCTCGAGTAAATTTACATAGCTGATTTAAAGACTTTGTGATTAAATCCAGTCTCCAGCTTTCCTCAGGGACTGTTTCTTTCTCTTTTTTTCTGAGTATGTGCCATATTTTTGCTGTCTTTGGATGTCTCATATTTTTTCTTGTTGACAATGGAATATTTTTAAATCATGTAATGTGGCAGGTCTGGAAGTCAGATTCTCTCCTCCTCCTTAAAGTTCCTGCTGTTGTTTGTGCTGTCTGTTTAGTGACTTTCAGAAACAAATTTTCTGAAGTCTGTGTTCTGTGTCCTATGTGCCAATAAAGTCTCTTTGCTTAGCTTAGCTTGGCCAGCTATTGATTCGATAAAGATTTATTTAAATATCTGTAATCAATATATACCCCAGCCTTGGTCAAGGGATTCTCCTTGCCTGTTGGGACATAGTTTTAATGCTTCAAGCAGCAGTTTGTAAGTTGGCTTTGTGCAGAGCCTCAAGGTCAACCAAAGAGTTTAAAGAATAAAGCTTACTCAGGTTTTTCCTGGGCATGCATACATACAGTCCTGAACATGCATGTGACTTTCTAGATTCCCAGGAATACGTCAGTGCTATTCAAAATCCCCTACTGGACATCTTACTACACGTTTTTTTTTCTTTTAAAATTTTTGTTCAGTCTGTTGTTACCTCGAACCTGTAATGCCGTCACAGTGAGTTGAAAGATAAACCAATTGAACACTGTATTTCCCCCTCAGATACTCTGGAACTTGGTTGTGCACACAGCGCAAACTCTGATTTAAGACAAAGAAAGACAAACCCTGAGACGGAGCTTTTCAGTGCTCTGCAGGTCTGGGCTACTAGTGACAGTTCTCTGAGCCTGGGGCAGGTGAAGAGCTCCTCCCTTCTAGTTGGCCTGCCTTCCAGTGATGGTTGTGCTGCTATGTTTCACATCTACCTTTTCTTTTCTTTTCTTTTTTTTTTTGAGTGGGAGTCTCACTCTGTCACCCAGACTGATGTGCAGTGGCCGCTCCCGGCCACCGCAGCCTTGACCTGCTGGGCTCCGGCGATCCTTCCGCCTCAGCCTTCCAAGTAGCCGGAATTACAGGTATGCGTTACCACACCCGGCTGATTTTTTGATTTATTGTAGAGATGAGGTCTCGCTGTCCAGGTGGGTCTCGAACCCGCAGGCTCAGGCAATCCACTCGCCTCAGCCTCCCAAAGGAGCGGGATTACAGGCTGAGCCACCGAGCCCGGCTTGAAGTGGCATTTTCAAAGAGGAAAAGGTTCTTGAGGTTTCCAAGACCTCATCACTGAATTCTTTGAATCCTGCCTTGCAAATCCTACACATAGGTACATTTCAGTCTCCAGGAATTTCTCTCATAACTTTCCAACCACATTAATTTCAACAGCTGTTGGAACAAGTCACTTCAGGAGAACAGTCATCATGGAGTTAAATTCCAAATACAGAGGAAAATTGAAGGTATGTTCTAAAAGAATGATACTCAACCAATGCATGTGTCTTTCCCCCTGAGGTTTCCACGTCCAACAGCATTCCCCAAGAGTGTATGACACTGGAGAAAATGTCAGGGTAAAATGATAATGATGTCCTCATGACACTTCAGAACTCTCTCTGGGGACCCGAATCGCCAAACATGGCTCTTATAGAGATTTCTCAGTCAAGTAGTGATTGAGCCGTTGTAATTTATCATATCCTTGGGGGTCTCTCTACACTCACAAGCCTACCATGACTCTGAGGACCAAAGTACATATAACTCCCTCTCCTTCCTTGTGGTGTCATTCTTCAGACCTTTCCTGGTTCAGCCTGTGTGTAACTCTTGGATCTGGGCTCTGACATCATGATGCTTCAACCATACTTTTTGCCTATTCTCCACATACTCCTTCAGGCTCACCAGGAAGACATGACATATATCAACGGAGGAGCGTCTTGTGGCCATTTACAGAGAGCCTAAGCCATCTTTCTTGTGCAAAAAGGACTCATTACCTGCTCCTTTGTAAGGATGAAAGGCCCAAGAGAGTGAGGGCGGGTATAAGGGTTGTGTCCTTTTTCTGCAGCTAGACATCTAGATAAGGAGGAGAAATACAGCAAGTAACCTTTTTGCCTTTCATCACGGATGTTATTTATGGGCATCCTCACTGGGCACATACTGTGGCAATTTTAATACTGTTAACCCAATTCCCACACCATTGATATTGTCTTTGTTTCTAGAGTGACATGGTTTGTAGAGTCTAAAAATAGATGCTTATTTCATCATGCAGGCATTTAATTTTCTAGATTTTTTTTGCATTTTCACCAAGTATGACCTTTAGAAGAAAGGCCTTCTCAGGATAAGGTTCTATCAGGTTACCTCTAACTTCCAATTGTATGCCTAACACTACCATGCCACAGTAGCCTGTATTTGTGCTTCAAAAGGCTAGCTTCTGGTCTTCCTACGTTGGAAAGACTAACAGTAATACCATTACTTGCTAGTAACTTACTGAATGGTAATAAACGTCATCATTATCTTCATTACTTTTAGACATTATATGCCATAGACATAATATTTTATATGGTTTTATGCATTATATTATTATAGCTATTCCATGAAACACAGGTGCTGGCAAACATTTTCAGGTGAGAGATCTGAAGTTATTGGGTTAAGGTTGCTTAGCGAGAAAGTGGCGGTGCCATCCCTTGAACCGGACGCTCTGGCTGTAGGGTCATACTCTTAACTCCTGTCCTGCCTGCATCTCCAAAGAAAAGGCAGTATTTTGTTTGGAAACTGTCAAGAAGTGACATTACTATTATTTTTAAGGCATTAGAATGGCTACTTAGAGCATATTCTATCTTTGGCAGCCAGTGATGCTCAGACAACTTCCTGACCCATCCTTCCCTGCCCTATTATTTGCATTTAAAAATAGCTGATCTTTATTATAAGAATTAAACCCAATAGCATTGTTTGGGGGAATAAGGTCCCTTTCATTAGGTTTATTTCAGAAACATTTGTCGATATCCCAGTGTGTATAGGACCGAGCCCTTCTAGAGAAAAGCATGAGTGGATTTTGTTTTTCACATGATTTATGTGTTTCATGTACTCTGGTGTTTGCTAATTTCTCTGATTGTCTTGAAGATGTGGGTCCAATTAAAATATTTTTTCTTTTTATGCTAAAAGAGAAAATAGTATAGTTGCTTTACTTTTAATATGAAATTAGATTTATACCAGGCATCATATGTTTACATATACTTTCTCTGCTGTAATCTATAAAACTAGTTACAGGTCATTCAAAACATAAATCTACCAGATTGTGATGACAGAAACCCGAAATGCCACAAAGATGGAAGTTAGATAGATAGATGGTTAACCTTGCTAATGATTTTTAGTGTTGAATTGCATCTTGGTTGAGTTAAAGGATATGGTGTTTTTGTCTAAATTGTCAGTACACCTTAGGCACGACATGGTCTACACTATTGTCATTATTCCTGTGGTCGATAAATATTAGCAGAATTTCTTTGAAGTCATGACATTGTTTTCTTTGACATGTGAAGAGGAGGTATATTTTGTTATTGAGTTTTTAATTTCATATCATAGTGGTGATGTTGGAAATAAAAGAAATAAAATTCAGAGCTTCACAAACACAAAATTAACCACTGTGAGTTCTTGTGTCTTCTGTTTTTTTTGTCCTTTCCCTGGATAAATACTCAAAATGCTCCTAAAATGACCACAACCCAGATGATACGGAAGAATGGGTATGCCGCTGGCTAATTCACACACAAAAACATCAAATTTGTGTTGGTGGTTTTTCCTTAGAGAAAAAAAATTTCCTAGGTAATTATGAAATTCACATCAATTATCACATACTAACTTTAGGGTGTCAAGGGTTTTGGTTAAGTAAATGAATGACTTGTCAAAACACCAAGAAATTTCATCACAACTTAATGAACAACACAGCTAAAGCTATGTGAGACATGAATACTTAAATAGTTTATATCTCAGCTATTTTTTAGTATTGCAATATCAATTGCTATGCAAATGTTCCTATTCTATAGACTTGAATACAATTAAAATATTTATGTAGACACACAATAGAAAGTAGGACTAACCAGTTGGTTTAATTATGCATTCCTGATTTATAAATATGCACTTTAACTCACAATAGGCATTTGTAAATCTGAGAGTAAATTTTCTATGACAGTGAATGAAATTCCAGAATGTGATGATGCTTTCCTTGATGTGTCATCATTGATCACAAAAAGCAAGCGTGCTCAGTGAATATAGTTATAAATTAATTGAGGTAAGAACCCCCAAGGAAATATTGGTTGAAAAACATTGTTCCTGGTTACAGTAGACTCTGTATTGAACTAAATGTATTGATAGTATGTATAATGAAGTATGGAGGATAATCCATTTACAGACCACATTATTATCACACTGTTTCTTCAGTTCAGTGTTATATGAGTGATTCTAATTGCAAATATTGTGTTTATTTGTCTAAAATATAGGAGGACATCTCAGCTAGGTGCCCTAAAATTGAAGGTCCTGAACCTGAACATGTCAACAG
>NW_007253588.1:0-874 GCF_000164805.1 Carlito syrichta | reverse complement strand
GTGATCAGTCAGTTTTCCCCCAACATTTGCTGAATAGGTTGTCTCCTCCCCAGTGGTGGTTGTTGGAGGCTTTGTCAAAGATGAGTTAGTTGAGAAATTGAGAATTTGCTTCCAAAATCTCTATCCTGTTCCATTGGTTTATATGCCTATTCTTGTACCAGTACCAGGCTGTTTTGATTATTGTAGCCTTATAGTAAGGTTTTAAGTCTGGAAGTGTGATATTTCCTGCTTTGTTTCTTTTGCTAAGGATTATTTTGGCTATTTGTATTCGTTTATGCTTCCTTATTATTATTATTTTTTTAGATTTTGGAATTTTATTCTATTTTTTCCCCTTATGTCCATTTTGTTTTATTTTTATTTACTTTATCTATTTAATATAAAGATGTGGAGTACAATTCAGGGCTAGGTATACAAACATTGATCATGAAGGTACCCTTGTTGATGAGACATGCCTCTCCTTCCTTTAGCAGCTTCCCCCAACTGCCAGTCCCACCCCCCTTTCCCCTGTTTTCCGCTACTGCCACTCACCTTCCCACAACATTATAATTGTTCAAGGTCACCTTATGAGTGAGAACATATGGAACTCAGTTCTTTGTTTCTGTGATAAATCACTGAATACGATCGACTTCAAATCCATCTAGGTTGCTGCAAAGTCCATATGTTTGTCATCCTTTATGGCTGCATAATATTCCATTGTCTATATGTACCAAATTTTTTTAATCCAGTCCAGCTTCGATGGGCAACACGGTTGGCTCCATGTTTTTAATATTGTGAATAGAACTGCTACAAACATGTGTGTGCAGGTATCTTTTTGGTAGAATGATTTGAGTTCCTCTGGGTATATTCCCAATAGGGGAATTGCTGGATCATATGG